>NC_134595.1:2845000-3145000 GCF_037038515.1 Microtus pennsylvanicus | reverse complement strand
CCTTGAACTCATAGAGATTTGCCTGCCTCTGCTCCCCAGTATTGGTAATAAAGGTGTCTACAACAACTGTTTATGTACTGCCCACTCCCGCAGCTGTTCAGTCCCAAAGAAATACACAGAGGTCTATATTAATTATAAACTGGTTGGCTTATTAGCTAAGGCTTCTTATTAACTAACTCTTACATTAACTCGTAATTCTTGTCTGTGTTAGCCACGTGGCTTTGTACCTTTATCAGTGAGATATTCTCATCTTGCTTCCTCTGTGACTGGTGACGACTGCAGACTGAGCCTTTCCTCTTCCCAGAATTCTCCTGTTCTGGCTGCCCAGTCTATACTTCCTGCCTGGCTACTGACCAATCTGTGTTTGTAAAAACCAATACAAGTGACAGATTTTTACAGGTTACAAGATCATCATTGTCCCACAGTAAACCATTGCCTGGTAAATATTATTAATTTTTAAAAGAAAACTTGTTACCTTAAATTACAACTGCCTTTAAACTTCTAACTGCTCAACTTTTCAAAAACAGGAAATTGCTAGTACTTTCTTAATATTAGTTGCTAGCAAATAGGACAGTCTTGTGCTTGTAAACAATAAAATCAAAAACAAAAACAAGTGCTTTAGAAGGTCAAGCCTAAATTATTTGTCTATAGCACCAAAATTATACCTGCAAATTCTACATGTTTTATATATCCACTTCTTTGGTGGTTGGGGGTGTGTATCATAACCAGTTTTACAATGCTAAGCAAGTGATCTTTCCTGAGATATATGCCTAACATTTTGTTTATTGCAACAGGTTCTTTCCATGTAGCTCAGGCCGGCTTCCAACTCATCCTCTTCCTGCATCCACCTTCCGAGTGTGGGGACTGTAGGTCGGTGCTAGCGCACTGAGCAGTGCTGCCACTTTCTATTTAGGGACTCTCATGTTAAAGATCTTATTAAAATGTGTAGAAATGATACATTTATAGAATAACTTATTGTATAGATGCAATAGGTCTCAAGCAAAATACTTTTTTCTTCAGTAACATAAAAGACAATAGAGCAATACTTAATGTCCAGATTTGATATCACAGTCTAGATCTAGTACAAGGACTGTGACAAAAGAAGTACGCAATGGGGTCCTAGGGAATGAAACTCAAGGAGTTACCCAAAGCAAAAGGAAACTCTGTTAGCGTATATTGTAAAAGTTGAAGGTGAAAAGAGAAAAAAAAAATCTTAGAACTGAAGATATTCTGAAAATCCTATGCAGAAAAAAAGCATTTAAACATCTGGCTTTCATTCGGGGAGTTTATCAAGAATGTAGAAAGATTACAAATTTGAAAAAAAAATAAAATCTTTAATAAGCAACTCATTATGTGACTTCATGGCTGTACCTATAGGCACACGGGAGTTTGACCTGAGGATACATGGAAACTTTGAGATGAATTGTCCCACCATCTCTTCTGTCGCTGACTATACTCTCTTCCTCACTACAGAGGTGATTCTCCCAGGGCTTCATGGCAGAGGTATTAGTGAAAGGAGCAAGAGAGTCCAAATATACAGTCTCTGCGTCAGGTAGAGGATGCCACTGTCTCCATACAAGCTGGCTTCAAGCAGAGAACTGTTCTAAACTCTTTAGCTACAGACCTTGTCAAACACACTAAATTCCTTTTAAAATATGGATATGCTTGGATGCATGCATATACATACATACATACATACATATGTGTGTGTATGTATGTGTGCAGGCCAGAGTGTGTCTTTAAGAACACACACACACGGGCCTGTGCACACACACACACACCCCTCCTTTTAGATAAAGGTTTTAACATGCTTCATAAAGTTGCACTAACCTTAATTTGTAGGGTGTTTGAGGCTTAGATTTTCAAAGACATGTTCAACTTCCCAGAGCAGAGCAGATTTCCTAGCCATAACTAATTAAACTTTGACAAGCAGAGAGAACAAAGGGATTCAGATTGTTGACGTTATTTCATGAATTTTGTCTGATTGAGAGTTTATCTTTAGTAAGTAATATGGGGAAATTCAACAACTTGTGTTCATTTGTCTTCACATAACTTAGGGACAGGGCTATAACTCTTCCCTATGATAACCCTTCCCCCATGTTCTTTAATAGCTGAAATGAATCTTTGGCCAATTAGAGATTTATTTAAGTGCTGAGACACAACAAATTTCTGTCCCCACACCATCATCTGGCTATATTCACGCTACACTATTCCACTTCATCTTTTTTTAAAAACACATAGCATGATATGACATGCTCCCATTCTAATGTAAGCCACCCTGAGGTATTCTCCTCTAACATAAGGTACCCTGAAGTGTTCCCCTTTAACACAGCATGCCTTGAATACCTAACAGATGTAAACAAAGACTCTATTTTCCTAAAGCGCGTCTCTTGATCAGGCAAATTACAAATGTCTTAGATGAACTAATTCCATAGTAACCATCTCAGTGAATTTATCTTTGCACATTTTTGATTTCAAAGGAACAAAAACTGAGAGAAAAAGGCCCCAGGTAATAAGAGACCCATATGGCTGCCCAGCCCTCTCTTCAGGCTTATCAATAAATCATTTGGAACGAAGAATGTCTGAGTGAAAGATATTAGATTTCCAAGGAGCTTTCTGCAGTATAATTTTAATAATAATGATAGTAATAAGCAGGACATTTTCCTATTCACCACCACCCTCAAGCACATTACACTAAATTCAATGGTTAATGAGGCCGTATCACATGGATGAGATGTTTGCACCTATTTGCAGAGGTCTTGCTTTCGAAGGCTCAGTCACTGCCTGAGAAATACACCCCATTCTTGGAAACATACTCTCCTTTGTCAGAAGTCAGCACTGACTTCATTTAGCCTTTAGATTGATTGGTGATAATATGGACCTACAAAACTAAAAGGATAACACACTCCACTTTCCCCGATATGGACTCGTACCTCAGGGCAACACCTTTCTTCTTCTGCAGTTTTTAATGTTCCTAACTTTAGGAGGAATTTAGTTCAGCTCTTTACTTGAAATGCATGGGATAAAATTACATAGTGATGTCACCTTCAGGTGTAGGCTCCAGAGTACAGTGAGTAATAAAGAGGACCTATGTTTGCAACTTCCCTGGAATAATGAAGAAACAAGGCATGTAGGAATGTACACACACACGCACACACACGGATCTACACATAGAGGAGAAGAGAGGCAGATAAGGTGGGAGAGAAAGAGAAAGAAGGAAGGAAAGGGAGAGAAAAAGAGTGGAGAGAAGAGAGGAGGGGAAGCAACTGGAAGGGTAGGGGAGAGGAAGGAATGAGCAACCAGGGGAGAGATGGAATGAGAAGGAAAGAACACTCCATCAATGGGGCTGATCTATGGAAGTGTTACTATCTAAACAGTAACAGTCTGCGTGAAGGAGATGAGGCAGTTCCTTGTACCAGTATTATTTCTTGTTGAAAATAGATTTACTTTTATATAATATATTCTGATTACGGTTTCCCCTCTTCTCAAATCTTCCCAGATCATCCCCACTTTCTCACCCACTAAAATCCTCCCTTTCTTTCTCTCTCATTAGAAAACAAACGGGCATCTAAAAAAAATCTTTGTGCCGTGTGTGTAACTTTTTCTCTAAGTCTAAAGTCTGTTTTACAATAAAATGTTTTAAATATTTCAACTCTGCAATTAAAGCAAGTAAGTGAGAGAGTAGATAAATAAGCCACGGATACAGAGTAGAAGAATACTCCAGACACAATTACCGTTGGCTTCACTCTTGTAAGGGAACCATCAAGACTCGAACACTTGTGTAAAGTCACTGCCGGCAACAAGCAGCAATACATCCTAACCTACACTCAGGCATCAGCTATTACTTAATATCTACTTGTTGAGCAGACTGTTAGGCTAGGAGGCGAGATTTTCATAGAAAGTAGGAAGAACTGTGGCTGAGAACCAAAGCAATAAAAAAGTTTTACTCTAAAAAAGGATGTATTTTTGAGGGACCTAGAGCATTTGCGTATTTAAGGGAATGTTCTCCTTTTAGAGCTTTCCACAAGATAGTATCATGGTCTGACAAAGGAGGCAACTCTCCCTTGGTCTAGGGTACCAGTTAACAGAAACAACTTACTGGGGATAGACTTTGTTCCATTAACTCTCCGCAGAGACACATTTTCAAAGCAACAGCTTAAATGAATGGTTTGTGTCTCTGTAATAATTTTGACTTCAAATGTCACCTGTATTTGAGATGCTATGTGCATTTAATCAGTGTCTATATTGTAAAATAAATATACTTCAGAGTGACTGCTGTGCCAGTCATAAATCATAATTCGCAAAGACAAGAACATCTTATCATCACTGTTGATAGTCATTAATGACAATGATGATTAAAACGGAATCTGCCTGCCATATTATCGTTAAACAGCCTATTAGAATTTCCATCACATACTCAAACCTACCACGATCTCTCTCTATGTTGATACATCTCTTACGGAATAGTACGTGACTGACAGCTAGATTTAAACTTAACACTTGAAATGCAAAGCAGAAGAGCAGAGTTTTATTAACACATTTTAACCCGTACTTCCAAAATTAAGAGAGATCCTACTGCCACAAGTATATAGTATTTCCAGGGCTGAGTTATTTCTTGTGGCACTAATACTTGAGATTTCAAAAGCTTTAGGGCAAAAGAAAAATATTGTCGTTTACATGTCATGTCAACCAATGGAATCTTCTGTAAGTAGAAACTGATAGTTATAGAACTTCTCAGAACTGAATAATTCCACGATATCCTGTGAACTCTACAGTAGAGGGCAATGAGCAGTAGCATATTAGGTGCAGGACATGGCTCACACTACATAAGATCATCGTGAGGGGATCAGATGAAATTCACAGCAGGATAAATAATGGCAGAGGGGCTCAACTTGAGATGTCAGTCAGGCAATCTAGAACCTCACTATGTCCGCTACAAACAGGCTGTGGTAGGGAGGAGCACAGAGGACAGATAGGCATCTGAACTTCAGATAGGGCACAGCAAATTCAAAGGAAGAGGCCCTGTAACTGTGAACCAAGCTCTCCCATTCTAGTGCTCTGGTGTAAGAAGACATGATGCAAAGTGTGCCCTCCACAGGAGACAGTGTCCTACACGGTATTCCTGGGTGGGTCCCAGGGTAAAGACAGTAGAGAGGGAATGGCTTAGAGTCAAGGTTGCTCAGCTCACCTTCTTAGCATGACTGACTTCCGCAGTTGGACTTCCAGACACAAGATGTAAGATGAGCCTCAATCATGCTGAGTGTGATTAGGGGAAGACCACAGAGGATCAATTTCCATGCTGAGTTCAGATCAGGATCATGGGAATTGGAAATCAGGGTTGCACCCACGATAAGACACTGAGAAGGTGGAGGGGAAACATGGAAGAGGCAGAGGTACTGAGAGCATGAAAAATTGCCTAAGTCATAGTTTTGTTCCTGTATTATTAGCAACTTAAAAACCAATTGGAAAAAAAAAGAGGCTCGAGACTACATCCAACCCAAGTGTAAGGTGATCGGGTCCAGCCCAAGACTGCACTATGAAGCCTGTTGGCCCTGTCAAGGTGCCAACTGACCCAAGGGCTGACCGCCCAGGGAAGGAGACACAATCATCCTCTAAATGACAAAAGCTTACTGTGTGACCATGTTGAAATTTCTTGGAATAATTTTTTCTGTGTGTTTACATATTTGTCACAGTCTAAGAAGCATCTCTCCCATAAAGCTTTTTTAAACATTACTCTTTAGTTTTGTTTTTGTGGATTCCTTGTGGACTTTCCCTCCTGCCGCCACCCTATGTTAAACTGTATAGAAATAATCTGTAATTAAAAAGAAATCAAAATTAAGGAGAAAACAGGATGCAGAGGGGAAAATGTTTTAGTAACAAGAAATTAACTTGCCAAAGGCTTTGCGCTTTGTAGAGGGCACTCACAGCCCTGCACATCTGACCCTTGCAAAGACGTAGGGGATGAAGACATGCAGAGGAGATGACATTAATGGTCTGGTCTCGACAGTGTAGGTCAAGTCCCAGAACACTGGTCAAAGCCACCTTTCCCACTTTACGGTTTGCTTTTATCATAAAAACTGTTCCTCCCCACACTCTGAAAATTCCAGGAGGCAAAAGGAAAGCAGGACAAATCTGTGATATTGATTTTTTTTTTTTGCTATCCATTGACTAGAGTTCAAATTTAAAGTGGAAAATTACAGTCCCTGGGGGAGAAGAAACCTATCAGTGGGAGGAACTAACACTAAAAGCTGCAGAATTGGGGTTTTTACTGTTCCTTGGTGATTCTGCCTGTAATCAAAGCTGCTACCATTATCTGGTCCACATTGCCTCCAGCTCTCTCCCTCCTGGGTTCCGAACTGGATGCAGTTCCTTTTTGAGGATTCTTCAGTTGTCCGGGGGTGCTGGTTTGACTTTTTCTCTATGGAGATATTTTGACTTTGATTTCCAGAGCTATGAGGATGTTTTTAATGTGAGGAGAATCTTAGGAGACTGGATGATGGCCAAGGTTAAAGAAAGAAAAAAAATTAACAGAAGAAACAGAAGGATTTGGTCAAGTTTGCTTTTAGATGATGTACTTTTCTAGACTAATATTTTTGGTTGCAATTCATAATTTAAAATTGTAAACATAATATTTAACATGAGGCTCGGGTCTTATTCTTTCATTTTTTGAGGAATTTTTATGGTATTAGAGTGGCATATAAGCCCAAACTGGAAAACAAAGGGGAGAGAGGACAGAGCATATGGAATTGCCAATAAAGATGAAAGAGATCCACTTTCCTGCCTTGCTTAAGGAGAAAATCTTCTTAGAGGAGGAATTTTTAGTCTCAAACCAAGGTGAGTTGTTCACTATTATTTAGACCAAAGGACACACTGAGAATCAATGCCCCCCAATTCTGGTACTGCAAATATTCACAGATGTAGAGGGTAGCTTTCCTCAGTTCATTATTATAAAGTCAGCTTTTCATCCAGCTAACACTTCTCTCTGCAGCCCCACAGACCCCTCACTCTTATCATCAGTTTTGGCTAATGGCGAGGACACAGATGGCCATCAGAACACTTGGTGCATTGACGCAGTGGACAGAGGCATTCATCTCTCTGGCGATGCAGAATGTCTGAGGTCACACAGCAGAGCACACACCTGTGTCGTATGTTCACCAGGTATGCTGCAAGTGGTCTCGCAAGCTCATAGATCCGGGGATCTTTCACGACCAACTCTCCATGCCCTCCACACGTTGAAGACAGACTGGAGCCTTGGGGCACACCCGACTTACCCAGCCATACTCCGGATTGGCATTTGCCAGGCCACTCAGCATTGCTGAGTCAATGACAGCGCTGTGACAATAGAAGTTGGTTGGAAGCACACCACAATGTGTTCTCTGTGTCCTAAGTGCAGGCTCCTTCAGTGACATTGGGCAGGTTATCTCCGAAGAGCCTGGGGATTGATCTGCTCTACTTAGAAGTTTCTTTCGGGAGGGGATACTGGAGATGAAGTTGATAAAATCTGACCTGACTATGGTTGTAACCTCAAAATTAGCTCTGAATTCTAAATCCTGTTGGATCACTAATAATCTCCTATTTATAGGTCATCTTAATTAGATGGCGAGTTTAAGCATGGGCATCATGTTGTTTGTTTTTTTCTGGGTTTCCCCTGAGTAGGATTCAGTAGATATTTCAGTAATGAACTAATAAGCACTTTTTCTCACACCATTTTAGATGATTATTTTTCCTTATTTCCTTTGCAGACCTGGCGGTGTGGGGAGGAGGCATCCGTCCTACAACTTGTTCACAAACCTCCTTCCAGCGCTTAACAGCTATCTTCCTTGCTGTAGCTAACCTCATTTTTCCCCCAAAGCAATTTTGCCTCATTTTCTCTACAACTGTCCTCAGTGGACATGGGGAACAGTTCATTGCTATTGCCAGTTCATCTTTCAACCTTTTCTTCAAAGAGAAATTAAAAATAAGTAAATAAATAAATAAAGATAGTCCCAGTGCTGCTTACTCGCTCTGTCATTTTGGAACCACTGTTTTCATTAATTTCAATTCTATTATCCTGGATGACTAAAGGGCACAACACAGCGATATCCAAATAAGCCCACTCCAATTAGCACAATATACCAGCTAGTAAGTCAATGAACAAAAGCCTATTAAAGAACAACACAATAAAAAAGCACCGTGAGGGCCTTCCTTTGCTTAAAGGAATCCATCACCATCGAGAACACAAGGCAGACATGGGAAATTGAAATGGAAAATCCAGCCAAGCCATGGGAATAACTGAAGAAGAAAAGTCTGGCATTGAGAAGGAATCTTGACGGAAGAGAAATGCAGGCTCAAGAAACGCAGGTTCATAAATGAGGCTTGAGGGGAGCTTCTGAAGCCTGGCAGAATCGGGCTAACAAGAAGATCATTTTAAGGGAAGGTACCATCTGTGAAATAAACTAATCTTGTTAGAGTGGAGGGTTTGTAGAAAGGAAAAGCAGAAAGTGACAATACATAAATCTGGCCAAGAACAAAGAGGGCACTGAATGTCAGTAAAGATTGGGGATTATATGAGTCTTCCATTTCCAACTGAAGATCGTGGGTTCTGACTGCACCAGAACCACCAGAGATCTCAGACCACTGTATGAAGTGTAATAAATTCAAGTTTCTAATGATGAAATTAGGGAAGTAGCATTTCAGTAGGTCTAACAGGCAATTCTGGGATGCTGCCAGACTGTAAGGCAGCAGTATCTACAGCAAACTATTACTAACAGGCTCTATTTTAAGAACTTGTTAGTGTGAACTCTTTTTTCGTATATCTTCTCATTTATCCCACAGCAGATCTGGTAGGCGAATACTATTATTACTTCACAAAAGAGGCTAGTGATACACAGAGGTTAGGTCGTGGTTGGCAGATCATATTAGTTACACTTTTGTTATGAAAACTATGCAATTAAGGCAATATAAAGGAGAAAAGATTTACACTGTCTCATGGTTTCAGAAAGATCTCACTCAGTCCATCATGGTGGGAGAGGCACAGTTGTGGGAGCGTGTGTGCAAGAGGTACCTCCATCATCCTGCAGATGTGGAAGTATCACATGCAAAGGTCTCCCTGGACACCTACTTCCACCAGCCAAGTCCCACTCTGGAAAGCCTTCACAGCCTTCAACACATCACCATGGACTGGGGATCAAAGCTTGGAAGCTATTAGCCCAAGAGAAGACATTTAAGATTCAGATACAAGGGCGTATGGCTAGAAACAAGCACCACTGAGATTTGTGCCAAGTGAAATTTCAAAAGATCTGCCCTTTGCGACCATGTTCTGTTACATTTTACCATGGAGGTGTCTACTAAGTATATGATGACGATAACTGTGCTAGGATGAACTGAAATGGAGAAGGAGAAAAGCGGGCAATCCGGTCAGGGAGGTTTTCAACCAATGTCGTTGTGAACAATCAATCAAATTACAGTGCTGAGAGTGGCAGTGGAGCAGATGGTCCAGATGTGAAAGGCAGTACTTTTCACATATCAGAAGAACTAACTGGTAGGTGGGTGGGGCTGGGGAGGCAGGACGTATCCCAGATGTCATGGGATTCCTGATATTGCCTCAGACATAATTAGGAAAGTCAACATAAACTGAGGACTTCAATAGGCAGATTCCAAATCAGATTTTAAACTTGTTGAAGCTGAAGTTGAAAGCAGACAACAGTTGGAGAAGCAAACTGGATTGTCTCTAAAGCCGTGGCTACTAAAGTCCAATAGTGTTCACACACCTACTATCTACTTTCTGTTTCGGGTAACGTATCTCCTAGCTGTTTTTAATTGTTCTGAGGAGTCCTTTTCTTGTTCTGTGAGAATAGTCACAGTTATTGTGCTTGAGATTGGAATCTTTTTATTTAATTGTGACCTGGATCATGTTAATAAATTACTATGATGTGGGAGTGTCATATATCAATCTGTTGATTTCATTCGTTAAGCAATAAAGAAACTGCTAGGCCCATTGGATAGGCCCACCCTTAGGTGGGTGGAGTAAACAGAACAGAATGCCGGGAGGAAGAGGAAGTGAGCTCAGACTCCGCAGCTCTCCTCTCCGGAGCAGACGCAGGAGAGACGCCATGCTACCTGCTCCAGGGAAGACGCACACTATGAAGCTCTGACCCAGGATGGACTTAGGCTAGAATCTTCCCGGTAAGACCGGTGCTCACAGATTGTTAGAGATGGGTTGATTGGGATATCAGAATTAGCCAGTAAGGGCTAGAGCTAAGGGCCAAGAAGTGATTAAATGAATACAGTGTCCGTGTAATTATTTCAGGTAAAGCTAGCGGCTGGGGTATTGGGGACGCAGCCCCGCCGCCCTCCTAATTACAACAAATGGCGCCCCACGTGATGGACTAAACCCACTTAAAAAACCTGAGAAGGCTTAAAAATAAGGGAGAGAGAGTTTAACACAGATTTTTGCTGTTTGTTGGTGGCGTGCTGTAGAGAGATTTCCTGATTCGGCAACAGCAGCAGAAAAAACGCTGTGTCATTTCAAAGCGTGGCTTCCTGGGGCTGTGCCGCCAGTGCAAACTCTGGCTTTATGTTTGTGTTCCCGCTTGGGATCTGAAGGAGAGTGCTCTGAGACCGTGACGATGACTCAGAGCTCCCCGCCTGCTCCTGGGAAGAAGGCAGAATCAGGCTTAGGCAGGCAGAAGAGCATGGCGGATTCCTGCCGCCATACAGAGACGTGTTTTCAGACTGCACAGTGCTCTGCGTGTCAGATTTGGATGTAACTTGGATGAAAAGAATTTCTGTTTTGCGTGCTCAGTCTCAGAATTAAAGTGCTGAGTGCCGCTCCTACCTGGTGGCCCCAGAGCTAGCACAAAATGGTACGTCCTCCATTTTGAAATTTTCCTGACTCAGCTTCAGCTGCAAATCCCTACAGCTCATTAAGAGGTCCTGCCACGAAACACTTAAATGGTGTTGACGAAAAGCTGAACGCATGCTTTTCGGTTTTCAACCTTAGCAGGAAAAAAGCTGCGCCGTTTAAAAATGCCAGCTTTCTGGGCTGTCCTGCCAGGGCAAACTCTGACTGTTTGAGGCAGGAGGGCCGGCTACCGAGAGAGGACTTGAGTGTTGTCTGTTGTAGCTTGCTGGCTGGCAGGGACCTTGAAACGCCATAGAGGTGTGGCCGTAAACATGGCTACAGCCAGTACCTCAGCCATGAGGCTGGAAAGCTAAGGAATGGACTGGATCTAGCTGGCAAAGCCATGGCTTTAATTCTACTGATATTGCTTGCTAAATTAAGGACTCATGTGGTCAGAAAAAGAGAGATATACAGTAAAGAGAGATTCAAAGACAAAATTTCTAAATGGTTTACTGTGTGTTAAAAATATATGCAGACTAAAAGTTAAAATTCTTAAAGTAAACCTCTGTGAGTTCAAGGTGTGGTAGCACACGCCTTTAATCCCAGTGCCTAGAAGGCAGAGACAAACAGGTCTCTGAGAGTTCAAAGACAGCCTGGTCTACAGACGAACGCTCAAAAAGCAAAAAGTTAACCTAGGAATGTCACAGCTTAGATTCTTAAGCGTCTAGTGATTTAAAGGTGTAAATCAAAAGTGCTCCTGGATAGTAAAAAATTGCAGATTCACAATAGGACAGATTCAGACCACTAAATGAATCACACTGTTGGATGAATATACGTAGGCTTGGGAGAGAGAAGAAAAAGAATATAGAGAATAAAGTTAATGGTTTAAAAAGAAAAAAGTAAAAGTAAAGTCTTTAAAGAGACAGAGTACAGATACTTATAGACATAAATAAAAATAAGCCGCGTAAAGATGGAAAATTCACAGAGAGTCTGGATTATGTACATTGTGTTTTCTTTAAAATTTTTGACTGTGAAGGAGCTAAGTACAGACAGACATTTCATTATATGGACTGCCAAATGGAACCAGAACGGATATGATAAGGGTATTACGATTTCAAAATTTGGGTCTAAGGATATGATGCTTTGGAGAGAGTCTTCTTTTGTTTTCACAGAGGATGAGACCCTGTTCATTTCTTCTATTCCGATTTGGTATGATGGACCACGTCCTCCTGAAGGTTTGCTGTGAACATCTTCAGAAAATTGCTTCGCTCAACTGCCAACTGAGATGAAACTAGCACACAGGTTATACCATGAAAGACCTAATTAACGACGCCCCCATTCAGCAGGAAGCAGTTTGGAGAGAAAAAACTGCGCCCATGTTCCCAAATATGGTTTATAAATGTTCTTTTACATTTAAAGGGGGAAATGATATAGGTATGAATAATTTGCATTGGTATGGATTTTAAGGTCAATTTTGTTATATGTATATGTATTTCTTGATCTTGATTAAGGTATTGTGATTAATGGATAATTATCGATAATAGTAAAGCTTGTAGTCATGTTGGTTAGATTTTCTAGATATATAGAGATATATTTTAGATAGGCATTCTTCATGTCTTTCAAAGATTACAGAATAGGACATTTAATGTTTTAATAACTGAGGACTTTTCATGACAATGAGACACTCTGCTCCTGGCAGCACCAATCTACTTCAAGAAGAAGATGGGCATCGAAGAGAATCCTTATGGAGTTTGATAGCCATTTGGGCAAGAAACTGCTCTTGCCTGGACTATTGCATAAACTGAACACAGAGAACCCACAGAGAGAGGACTACTGAACTTGCCTAAGGTGAGATGATCTTTCGGGGTTCCTGATTCATGAAAGAGTCTGCGAGACATTCTGCAGGACACAACAGATAGTGACTGAACTGACCTTGAATTTTCCTGCTTTATGGAAATGTCTGCTGGATACCATGGGCCTGAAGGCTGAAGATGGATGCCCCAACGGTACAGAGGAACTTTGGGTGACTGTCCAGGCAGCGAGATGTCTCTGTCATTTCTCGAGTTTTAAAAGTTGCTTTTTTCTTGTTTGCTTATGTAGTATTGTATCTTTCTGGAGTCTTTGATGGAGTTAAGAATAGTTAGTTATAGTTATAGTTTTCCTTAGTTATGATAAAGATTATTGTAACTTTTACTTGATAACTGTTTCGTTATATGTAATTTTGCTATGTTAAAGTTAAAGCCTTTCTTTTTTGTTTAAACAGAAAAAGGGGAAGTGATGTGGGAGTGTCATATATCAATCTGTTGATTTCATTCGTTAAGCAATAAAGAAACTGCTAGGCCCATTGGATAGGCCCACCCTTAGGTGGGTGGAGTAAACAGAACAGAATGCCGGGAGGAAGAGGAAGTGAGCTCAGACTCCGCAGCTCTCCTCTCCGGAGCAGACGCAGGAGAGACGCCATGCTACCTGCTCCAGGGAAGACGCACACTATGAAGCTCTGACCCAGGATGGACTTAGGCTAGAATCTTCCCGGTAAGACCGGTGCTCACAGATTGTTAGAGATGGGTTGATTGGGATATCAGAATTAGCCAGTAAGGGCTAGAGCTAAGGGCCAAGAAGTGATTAAATGAATACAGTGTCCGTGTAATTATTTCAGGTAAAGCTAGCGGCTGGAGTATTGGGGACACAGCCCCGCCGCCCTCCTAATTACAACATTACTATTTTGATATCACCTTAGGAGAGGAAAATTCAATAGATAACAATAATAAATATGGTTCTATAGGGTATTTGTATTCACAGCGTCTAGGTGGCCAGTGACTAGGACATTTTGGAGGCTAACACGACAGTAGTGATGAAGGAGGAATCTTGGCAACAGCATCAGGTTGAGCTGTGGCTTTAGGCAGACTACTTTGTGCTGCAATTATCTGTGACGAAAACTGCGATTTAACACATTCATGTCCCAAGAATGTTGAAGATGGACATTAGTAAATTATATTGAAGTTTTTAGATAAAAAGTGCAAACCAAAGATCTGATTCTACCCTATCCCGGACAAGCTATTAAATCCTAACATGTCATTTCCTAATAGTAATAAGCAAACATCTCACAAGGACATGACATTGTGCTGGACATGGCAAGGCATATTAGGCAAATGCATTCCCACTGGGAACTTCAAGTGTTTGTATATACAGATAAAACTGTTGTTAGTATGCTTTATTAGTTACTTAACATGAGTATGCAAATAGGTCCATCAGGAAATTGTCTACATTTTATTAATCTAGCATCTTAAATGATTATATTTCATCTTAAATGCTAATGACATTTATTTATGATTGTGTACCTTCCATTTTAGTGCCCGTGAAAGTTCTTTTTAGCATATCAATTGCTTTAAAAGTTAAAGCACTGGACTTTCGTCTTGATCTGCTAACAAATCTAAACCTCATTATCCCAGAATGAGATAAAGTGGTCTATTCTTCTTCAGTGCTGTTGTGTCATTTGCATTAACGCAATGGGAGTTGTGCAGGCATATTAAGAGCAGAAGGGACCCTAATTAAACAAAATAAGCCTTTTAGTTGACACCCTATGTGATCATTCTTTATTGTGATAACTAGGAGAAAATCAAATCACCCTACTGTGCTGGGCAGTGGAAAACAAAAGCTCCAGAATAATCAAGATTACACAGAGTAGGAAGGGAAGGCAACGAGCAGCAATCAGACTCTGAAAAGAAGGTAGTCATCCATTTTCATATTAATAACTCTGTACAGGCCCTGATCTGTCCATGAACACACATTCAGCAAACAGAGGGATAAACAAACACTTGTAGACAAGCTTGAGAGCTGAGAAAAATTGTTATTAAAGTTATAGTGCGAACAATCCGGCCTGCTGGGAACCCCAGCATCTCCTTTGTCTGCACTTGGCCCATCTGATGAGTATCCCTTCTGTCCCAGGTTCTTCTTTTAGTTGAGTAATGAACACTAGACAAACTGCCCTGATTGGGTTTGATTCAAAATCAACCTTCATGTAACATTTTAGTGACTATCCACGTAGATTTCTCCATCACTTCCATCACTTGTCCCATTCACACATTCCTTTACACTCTCCTGTCCACAATCTGTTCACATCATGGTGCTAATATTCCCCTCTTGTGCTCAGCTGCAGACCAATAAAAAACTCAGATGTATAACATGAAAATGTATAAATATTATCAGCTATCATACCACTGAGTTAAATGGAAGCCAAATATCTGAATATTACAGCCTCTATTTTGCAATTCCATTACAAGCTTGAACAACTACTGCTCATAAAGAGTACATTCCCAGCTTAGACCTGCGATAGTAATACTGGAAAGAAAAGAAGTGAGGGACATGGCTTTTTCAACTTGAATTTAAAAATTAAAAAAAACAACTGAGCTATCTCCACAACCCCCTAACGTAAATAATTCAAGATGAACTCAGAGGAAATCCAGTTACAAAGATAACAACTGTCCTCCATGCTGACAGGCTTTCACATCTGCTTGGTTCCCTTGCAGTCAGGGCAGCCAGGAGAACAATGACAGCTACCCTTACAGTGGTAAGCAGTGCTCACAATACACTGTTTTCTTCTATACTCATGCTTCTTACAGGTTCAGTATTTCCAGCAACTTGATCCTGAACAGTCATCCTCTCTTAGTGTAGACCTTTATCTAACCTGAAGCCAAATTAAGAACGTTGGCTTTCATTTTTCATTTGAGATTTCATGTTTAAAATGGCATGAACCTCGCGAAGCAAAGCACCCGAACTCTAGCCTGTGGCCGCCCCTTTGCCTTTGGGGAGATGACTGGTAAGTTTTCATTGGACTGGTTGTGCTCATAAAGCTGAAGGGCTGCCCAGATGTTTACAGCTGCTCTCTGGAAAGCGGTAACGACAGCCTGCGGCCACATTACAGTCATTGTACACTAGACCTGTAACAGCCAGGATGGAATCAAGACAGAGAGGACAAATGTACCACACATGCCATGCCCTGGTGACTCGAGTACTCAGTCTCTACCTAACCCAACTTCAGAATCAAGTCCAAATGAATCTTCATGAGCAACATCAGGGCAAACATGGGCTAAGAAATATCTGGGTCAGGACCATCCACCCACTCTGCACTGAGATTGCACAGAAAACGGAGGGAAGGAAACAAAATAACGAGCAGCTGGGCGAGTCTCCTTCCGATTTGTACTCAGCACAGCAAGTCTGGTCTTCCACCCAGCTGTTACGCAAAGCTTGAGAACCGTTCACAGTTACATTTGGAAAGGGGTGGCCCAGAGCATATGAAATAGAAATGAGCGAATGATTTGAGCAATGCCATTTCTTCCTGTTCTTTATTATGGGAACTGTTCAGGTGAAAGAAAAAGCACCATGCCCATTTCAATTCCAAAACAGCAATTTGGGAAAAATGAAACGGGGGAAGGGAAAGTTTGTGGACTCCAAGTATGTTTAGCTTGCGACAAAGGATCTGTCCAGAGTAAATCCAAAGCTGGGAAGCAAGGAGAGATGCCTCTAATTTCATAAAGGAAAATGCTCAAATGGGCATTGGGTGCATGAACGAAGTGGGAAATGATAGTCCAAACCACAGGGAGACATCACCTCAAACTCAGAGTAAGGTTATGAGACAAGAGTAGTGGCAAGCACTGGTGAGACACACTTGCCATCCTAACACTTGGGTGGCTGAGAAAGAAGGGTCTCACAGAGAGTGAGTCCTTATCCCAAGTGAAACAACGCAAAACCCAACAGAAACCACTACTGGAAAAACCAAGCAGAAGCGTGAGACCTTGCATACTGTTGGTGGGAATGTGCATCGGTGTGGCTAGTACTGAAAACATTATAAAGATTTACTACAACATTGAACCTATAATGATATTAAGGCTGAAATTCCACTTCTGGAAATAAGTTTAATAGAAATGAAAAGAGTATATCAAAAACACACCTACCCCTCCTGATTATTGCATCACTATTCATAATTGCCAAGGATCAGAAATAAATTAAGCCTTGTCTAGCTGAGAAGTGGATAAAAGAAATGTAACATGCTTACTTTCTGTTTCTCTCTCGCACACACACACACACACACACACACACACACACACACACACTACTATTTAATATTAAAGAAGGAGACACTCCTGCCATTTGCATGCGAGCAGGAATTCGGGAGAGACTGATTGGAACTGCAGTGATGTGGAGAAGTTGGATTGTTGCAGGGCTAGAGACTAATTATAACTTACCTTGGGCTAGCTTTAGGTTTCCAAATAGCCATTCCTTGCCCATTTCTGTGTCAGAACTAACATTTCGTGACTAATAGAGGAAATGCTTTTGGAGTTTGTTAACTTATCCGAGCACTGGATCCCACTAACTCCGAGCTAACCATGCCGTCCTGTAGCATCTCAGGCCTATGGGACAACTCCTCATCTTGCTCTAACTGCCACTCTAAAGCACCCACCAAATTATTTTAAAATGGCTTTGATTTATGACTTTCATAAAACTGGTTCCACAGGGGAATGTGAAACCTGAAGTAACCTAGCTCAGTGTTTTCTGAGTCCAGGTCACTCAGAGTTGGCCCTCGAATAAACTCTGCTTCTTTGGATGTAAGAGCTGTGTCCTTCCAGAGGCAACATGAAGAAGCTTGGAACACGTTCTTACAGAAAGATAAGTGTAGTATAGAAGAGTGTAATTCACGGGAACAAGAGAGTGGCTCTTACCAGAGGCCAGGGGTGTGAAGGTTGAGATGTTGTTGTTGAAAGACACCCAATTTCAAGAGGGTGAGACTAGCAACTTGGAGAGAAATGCTGTTGTAGCTAGGGTTCCTATGGCTGTGAAGAGACACCATGGCCACAGCAACACTTATAAAGGAAAACATTTGATTGGGGATGGCTTGAATTTTCTGAGGTTCAGTCCATTATCATCACGGTGGGACATAATGGTGTGCAGGCAGACATGGTGCTAGAGAAGAAGGTGAGAGTTAATGCATCTTGCTCTACAGGCAACTGAAAGTGGTCTAAGATACTGGGCAAGCTCGGTCATATATTACACCCCAAAGCCTGACTTTGTGGTAACACACTTTCTTCAACAAGGCCATACCTACTCCAACAAAGCCACAGTTCCTAAGAGTGTCACTCCCTATGAGGTTATGGAGGCCAATTACATTCAAAGAACCACAAGGATATTTATATACACAGAAATGATAAGTGGGTAACGTTATGCATGTGTTAGTGTGTATCACTACCTCACAATGCTTCCACCTATCAAAACATGTTGTATATAATAAATATATGTAATAATTTTGTGGACTTAATGAACCAAGTATGTCCCTTAGTGTAGGCAAAACTTAGAAACTATGCTTCTAGGGTTTAAATTTTCTTTATGATTTATAAGTTAGGATTAAAGAAAAAGAGAGCTAAGCAATGTCTGAAGCTGAGTGAAGAAGAGGTGATGCGGGAAGAGTAGAGCTGATACAAAGAGCTTCAAATCAACGTCATCACTCAGGTTTGCAGACCACTGCTCTCAGAATGTCTAAGTCAGCTGCATCGGGACACTGTGTACCTCAGACACTCTTTGTGTACTCTACAGGTTGCTTTTTGTTATAGTTGTACATGAAATTGATTTACAAAAAAAACTTTGTAGATCCCTATGCTTAATAAAAAGGAAGGAAAAGGAAAGAAAGAAGGCATAAAGTGACCTGGTCTCTGTGTTGGTGTGCTCCTTTCAGATAACATATCTTCTGAAAATTCCAAGAAGCAGATGCAGACTGTTAGGTCACAGACAGATACAGGGGGAGAGGATGCCAGCGCCTCTGCCATTTCCCCCTGGCACCTACTGCGCCCTGCTGCAGTCCTCTCTACTGCGCCCTGCTGCAGTCCTCTCTACTGCGCCCTGCTGCAGTCCTCTCTACTGCTCTCGGTTGAGCGTATATCCTCCGCTCTCTCCCCTCCACTAGGATGGAAATCCCATAGGCCTAGGTTCTCGCTTAGAATCGGGTTAGTCCAGAAGGCACTGCTCGATACCTGAGCTGTCTAGGAGAATGTTGCTTTGTTCCCTGAGGACTTCATAGTTAAAAACATTTTGGATGTTGATGTGACATTTTCCTTGTTTTGTATTAAACACACCAAAAGACACTCACTTTTGTCTTTGACTTTTCCTTTCTTTATTATGACAGGAAAGTCCCGTAATAGCTGAGACTAACTATTACCTATCCAGTTCCTAGGATAACACCTGATGGAAAAATAGGGCTGTAATAAATACTGTTGAGTAACAATAGAATGATTATGAATGTATTTGGCAAAGATGAAGAGGTCAATAAATGTTATTAATTGAATTATTATGGGTCAACAAAATTTTAAAGTAGACAAAATTTAAACACCTTCCTAACAGCATGATACACACTTTATTAGTCTATCAGGAACAGCTAACTAGACACAATTCCTTTAGGACAAAAACCTAGAAATGGTATAGAGAAATGAACTTAATGGGCTGGGGAGATGGCTTAGTTAGTAGTGGTGGCTGAAGGAACTGACTTCAGATTCCTAGCACACACAGGAAAAGAGAGGTACACACCTATAATCCTAGCACTGGGGTGGAAGGGCTGAGGATTCCTGTGACCTGTAAGGTTTGCAGTGTAGCTCAGTCAGTGAGCTCCATGTTCAATGACAAACCCCGCTTCAAGAAAAAAACAAGGTGGACAGGAACTAAGAAAACACTTGGAATCAACATCTGGCTTCTAGATATTTGCCCCCCCCCATACAATCCATTCACACACACCAGAACACACACCAAAACATGTGCACACACATGCACGCGCACACACATAAGGAAAATGAATTTGTACAGCTTTAAGCCTTTCACTCAGTTTCCCAAACATGGGATTGGAAAAGTGACCTAAACTCTCAAGAAAAGACAGTAGAAGCTGTTATATAAAGGGATTCGTTAGAAACACTAAGAATTTCATTTGAGGACTACAAGAGATTGACAAGATTATTAAGCAATCAAGAAATTAGGTGGTAATCTCTGGCTTTTCCACTCTAGGTGATATTACTATGGTCAAAAGAGATTTGGGACTGACAGCCTGAAACTTGTCTACTGAAGGTTTGAGCTCTGCTCTTTGATCATTGGAGTCTTGAATGGCCTTTCTATAGAAGTGTCTTGAAGAACATGATACCTAAGGAAGTCAAGTTCATAAAGCAAAAATAAAGAAGTACCTTGACAGATAGATCAATGGAGATCCCAAGTCCCACACCAACGTTTTCCTCTGAATGCAAGCTGCTTTTGGTAAAACAGTTTCCATCGATGACCAGATTCAGGAGCTGCTAACTCCATCCTAAGTTTTCCTCCCAGCCTTGCAAATGCAGGCTGGAACTTAACAGACACACTGCCTTCCTGCACTGATGGCAGTGAGCACACCTGCTATGTCTTACGAGCAGAGAGCAGGTGATTCCCATGTGCCTGTGTAGATCATTCCTGCACCGAGAGTAGAGTACTGAGAAGGCATGTGTAAAACCCTGCACTCTTTCTCAGCAGCCTTCTGTGTGCTTGCTTGAGTCTTCCTTTCCTTCTAAGCCTTTTCCTGATTTCTATATCAAACTGAGCAAAAGATTAATAGCAAACTCATGGAAGGTCTCTCTCAGCCACAAGCAAGCAGAGTTTATGAAGTAACAGCCAAAGTTAGAAGGTTCTGGAATTGAGCTTTTTCCCACAATAACCCATAACCCTTGCAAGAGCCAGACATGACTTATGCAAGGAGGTAATTTAAAATCAGCAAATCATAACAATATACAAACTAGACAATGGGTGGAAAGATGAATGGAATTGACTTCCTATAACTTTCCAGTAGGAACAGGTGTGGGTGAAATAATGAATTAGTTAATAAACACTCCCACTCTCTGTCACCAACATGAGTGGAACAGCCAACATCAGCACAGTCAAAACGCTTGGCTCTTTAGAAGCAAGAACAAGGCCACAGCTAACACATTACAATTCGAGGATAAGGGAGGGGACAGAATTTAAGAACCCCCCCTAACTTCCTTGGCCAGCTATCACTGTCCATGGACTAACTGTAGAAGCTACACCAGAGCTCATGTTTAGGAATGTATTAGGGCAGTGCAGACAATGGAAAAAATAATGCATATTTAAGTCACATCTAACTCTGCGAGAACCTTAGAGCAATCAATCGCTTTTAAATAAGAAAGAAACTAAGTCAATAGCATCTGAACAACAGATGAGAATTAAAGCAAAATCTGTTGGCTAATGGTAACAGCTTTTGTGTTCTTTGTTGCTGAAAGCGTGCATATAGCAGTAACTCCAATATGCTCACCAGCTCGGATGCAAAAGGCTATGGAAAACAGTTGCTATTTTTATCCCGAAGATAAAATCTAACCCCACCTCTCAGCTCTTAATTTTGCTAGAGTAGTGAAAGGGAGCAAGAGCCAAGTGCTGTGGGTCTGGAGAATCCAGGGCCTGTGGCTCCTACTCTGTGGAAATAGGGAGCGTACTGGGAAGAAGGAAAGAGATAGCCCCGTACTGGACAAGAAACACCTGGAGCCATGTAACAAAAAATACAGTCAGGATTTAACTTGACGACAATCTCAGAAATAGGCCATGTGAGTCTCTGAGAGTTTTCCATATTTACAGATTACTGCAGTTAAATCATGTTTATAGTTTTTTCTTTAATATCCCAAAGAGGAAACTTGTCCTTATAAATTATCATGGCATTGTAAAAGCAGTAATAATACTTATGATAATGACTGTGCTGGTTTCGTTGATACTGTAAGCAATTAGTACAATCTTAGTGGCTTGAATAACACATACGGATGAAAATTAAGGGGCTAGCCAGAGGACATCATTTCCTTGTTCTTCCCAGTGTACACAGGCTGCTCATTTCCTGGGCTCATTTCCCCTCTTCCACTTTCACAGCAAGCGTGCTGCATGTTTTTGCACCATGCTTCCTTGTCTTCCACCTAGGCTTGTAAGGCCCTGTGACTCGACGGGCTCACGGAGGAAACTCAGGACAGCGGCCTTATCTCCGGGTGGCAGAGCTGCCGTCCTCTTGCCTTCTGCAACCTTAATTCTCCCTTGTCAAATGACACATATACAGATGCTGTGGGATATTTAGGGACATTTTGTTCATTACTGAATATATATTACCTGTGAAACATACTTCTAAGTAGATTATATAATTAATCGAATATATTTTCCACTGTGGTAGTAGAGCCAATTAATATTCTCAGTTTTCAGAAGAAGAAACTAAAGTGAAGAGATTAGTTTGCTTAATATTCCCTAGCTGGAGTGTGCAGGGGCTGAGGTTTAGATCAGAAGTCCTCATGCGGAGCCTGAACTTGCAACCATTCAACTCCATAGCTTCACAGACAAAATTCTCACATGATTTACGGTCATAATTATTGCCAGCATGCTTACATTAGAGACTACGACTTCCTTTACTAGAAATATTTTATGTATTTATTCACCTTAGTGTATGCATACGTACACAGATGCTGTCCATTCATGAGTGTATGTGTATTCACGCAGGCATGTGTGCATACGTATGTGAGAGTGAGTGTGTAAATGTGTGTGCACATATGGGAAAGCCCAAAGTTGAAGCTGAATTTTTCCTTGATTGCTCTTCACCTTGCACATAGAGACAGGGTCTCTCAGTTGAACCCAGAATGTGCTAATTTGATTCGTCTAACTAGCCAGCTTACACTGAAGATCCTGTCACCCCCCAGGGATCATAGGAGGGCTACCCTGTTGTGCACTAGAGTATTTGCTTACTCAAGCAAATATGTGTTACGTTTAGTTGTGCTGGAGAATAAGTGTTTAACTATGTAAAGATGTGTTGCTCTTTCATCTTGCCTGCTTAAGGTACCTGATTGGTCTAATAAAAAGCCAAAAGACCAATAGGTAGGCCTTGGAGATATAGATGGGGTTTGTGGGCAGAGAGAAAAGGAAAGCCAGCCAACTAGGGCCAGCCAGCCATCCACAGAGGAATGGAAAGCAGGGTGGACAGTGTGTAGGTGAGGTAAACAAGCCTCGGGGCAGCACAGAGATGAACAGAAATGGGCTAATTGATGTAAAAGAAAAAGTTAGCTAGAAACAGGTATAAGACGAGTCTGAACATTCATAGTTGACAATAAGATTCTGTGTCTTGATTTGGGAGCTAGTTGGCAGTTCAAGAAAGTCTGCTACACTACCTGCCCAGGGTTTGTGTGTATTCCGAGGATTTGAATTCTGACCTTCATATTGGCATACAAGCCATCTCCCCAGCATCAACCGCTTATGGCATCTGATGAGAATAATAATGATACCTGGGCTCCAAAATTTAAGGTGACAAAGGAAGGGCAACATCTAGATGGCCCAGACGGGAGAGTCACTCGACTATAGTCTAGCCTAGAGTCACGCTGAGCAGAAAAGGCACTGCCTTAGACTGGGCCCCTGAAGTGCACTAAAACCAGGACGTGGCCACTTGGATACATATTACAAGATCAAAATGGACAAGTTTTTAAAATATTAGGAGGTTCACAGTAAGCAATCAGGTGCAGTCCTGTCACCTTGAGACACAATGGTGAAGAAGTCTCTTCTCCAGTCACTCTGGAAGAAAGCTGCTTGCGGTAGCCAATCCACTTTGCGGTCCCTGCTTTTGCTCTCTTCATTCCTTCCCTGTTTATTAAGCCCACCCCTTCTGCTTAGCTTGTCCGTATGTCTTTCTTCTGTAGGTGAGATTCACAAACCAAAACAAAAGATTTGATCTTTAAATTTGAAATCTTTTTTATTATTATCCAATGATTTCTAGGGTGGTATTGGACTTGCTAGAGTAACGAGAATGGCTCCCACAGACTCACACGTTTGAATGTTCTGTTTCTAGTTGGTAGAATTCTTAAAAGAGTAGGAGGTGTGGCCCCGTTAGAGGGGGTGGCCTTTGAGGTTTCAAAAGAAGCCTGCCATTCTTAGTGCTCTCTCTGCTTCCTGATTGTAGTTTTATTTATTTATTTTTTTAAAATTTATTTATTTATTGAAGATTTCTGCCTCCTCCCCGCCACCGCCTCCCATTTCCCTCCCCCTCCCCCAATCAAGTCCCCGTCTCTCATCAGCTCGAAGAGCAATCAGGGTTCCCTGACCTGTGGGAAGTCCAAGGACTGCCCACCTCCTTCCAGGTCTAGTAAGGTGAGCATCCAAACTGCCTAGGCTCCCCCAAAGCCAGTACGTGCAGTAGGATCAAAAACCCATTGCCATTGTTCTTGAGTTCTCAGTAGTCTTCATTGTCCGCTATGTTCAGCGAGTCCGGTTTTATCCCATCCCATGCTTTTTCAGACCCAGGCCAGCTGGCCTTAGTGGGTTCCCGATTGAACATCCCCATTGTCTCAGTGTGTGGGTGCACCCCTCGTGATTGTAGTTTTAATATGTGAGGTCTCGGCTCTTCCTGCCACCATGCCTTTCTTCCACTGCCATGGACTCTAACTCTTTGAAGTCTAATTAAACACTTTTTTTTATAAGTTGTCTTGGTGCCGGTGTTTTATCACAGCAACAGAAAAGTAACTAATAGAGGTAACCTCAGCAAGGCTCCACAGCAGCTCTTATTACAATGTGTCCAGGGGCAAAGTTGCTACTGGGACTATAAGGCACATACTGGAAGCAGCATTACTGGAACACTGGCTGTGTAATGGGATGCTCAGAGCTGGCCCTACTATTTTTTTTTTTTTTTTTTTTTGGTTTTTCGAGACAGGGTTTCTCTGTAGCTTTGGTGCCTATCCTGGAACTAGATCTTGTAGACCAGGCTGGCCTCGAACTCCCAGAGATCCGCCTGCCTCTGCCTCCCGAGTGCTGGGATTAAAGGCGTGCGCCACCACGGCCCGGCTGGCCCTACTATTTTTGTCCTTTAAATGTCATTTTGTTGTTCTAAGGCTCTCTCTCTCTCTCTCTCTCTCCACATACACACTCAAACACACACACACACACACACATACACACACACGTGTGGAAGAAGGAAGAAAACAGGAAGGGAGGGAAGGAAAGAAGGAATAAGAGAATTGAATTATCTTTTCTATCCAAAATTATTAGTTGAAGATTTCACACTGAAAACAACTGGTATCCCCCAGCGTGTTTAAGAGACAGATACTCCAAGGGTTTTATACAATTTGCTTAAATACGTCATTTGTCATCCATAGCAAAGAAGGATGGAGACTGGTAGTCTTGACAGGGAATTATAGAAATAGAGTCATGGAATGGGTACCTCTACTTTACTTCCTGCCCCAACCCACTTTCCCTCCTGCCTAAAAGAAGAAAAAGGGTACAAGAAAATCCTAGAATTAGGAAGTGACTTTGTAAACTCTTCTGCTTTGTGAGCAGCAAACATTTTCTGGTCTTCCCCCTTGACCTAAGCATGACAGCATGCTTGAGGGAGTCTGGCATGTCCTAGGGAGGAAGGCAAACTGGGGCCCTAGAGAAGTCTTGGGGAGCAAGGCTAGTATGATATCCATGTGGTAGGGGGCAGGGAAGAAATGGGAGCAACTGCACTTGAGTGATGTTGGAGGGGTAAAGACAGGTGATGGTAGAAGGCTGGGCAGGTGCTGCTGTAGCGACCACAGAGTTAAGCTTTCTCTGGTTCCATCTAAGAAGTCTAAGTAGATGATGATGATGATGATGATGATGATGATGATGATGATGATGATGATGTCGCTGCCGCTGCACCGCTGACGCTCAGGTCACTGACTTCTCTCACCATCTAAAAAGCTTGGATAAGGGGACTCTATGCATACTACCCAAGGTAAGCGATCCTCAGGAAGTCAGCCATGGAAATGAGTTCTACCAGCAGCAACTGTTACACTAACAGGCTTGCTCCTGAACAATCCACAGAGGTGTTCATGAAGGAGCCCTAAGCCAGTTAAAACCTCCTCCTTTCCCTGCACATGGCTCCACAGACAGGGAAGTTATGCTCGGGGACAAGGTATATTCTAGTTACATGGAACTAGTGGTGTAAGCCTCTGACCAAATGACCAGAAATCAATCAGATCATGGGAAACCGGAATGAGGAAAGATAGTTTCTGCAGAGTGTTATTCTGACTGTGTGCTGCTTAGTGCTTTGGCTGCCGAATCTACCACACACGGCATCTCATCTTCCAGGCCCACGGGGCCCCACAGGAAGGAATGATGCTAGCCTCAGTCTGAAAGAAGTAGAAGGAAGGTGTGTGAGACTTATGACTGCGATGTGGAAGGTCAGGGATTGAGCCCAGCATCATACGGCCCTCATTGCAGGGCCATCTCTACTGCATCAGAAGCCACAGGATGAGATATAAGCTAGTCTTTTGTTTTCACCGTGCACAGGGACACTCAGGGAACACTTCCTCTGCCCTACTTGGCTCTGGCCTCTTAACAACAAGCTTACGACCGCTGCCTGTCATCATCACAATCTTCAGGGGACACCCAAAAGGCTTTTTGTGCTTCCTTTGCAAAAAATAAAAATAAAAACCAGAGTCATAGCCTTGATTTTTATGAGTATAACTGAAGATGAGAGGACACTCGAACCTTTTTCAGAACATACACAAAGGAGTGATTTAGCTGGGAGAAGCAAAGCCAAGGACTTGGGCAGCCGGCCCTTACCTCAGCATGGCACCGAATCCCTTCCTCTTCATTTTCCTCTCTGGATCTTCACTCTCCTCTTTCTGCTTTTTTTCCTTGATTTTCAGCTTGCCCTTTCCCTTTTTCTTCTCCTTCTCCTTTGGCTTTTTTACTTTCCTGCCTTTATTTTCCATATTGTCTAGTTCGGGGTTTCCTTGAGTGGTAGACTCACAATTCAGAGCTCCGTGGCCAGAGTGCGAGCTCTTATCAGAAAGACCGTCTGTAGGGAGAAAAGCTACTGTCAGTGGTCAGGGTACTTATGGTTAGGGTATATGTATCTTATCAGAGAGACCATCTGTAGAGAGAAAAGGCACTATCAGTGGTCAGGGTATATATATATCAAAATGTAAAATGCAGAGGGACGAATAGAAGTGCTCAGTGTTCTACCTGACCACGTGGCTACTTGCACCCTTTGAAGAAGGACTTCCCAGTCCTGGGCACTTCAATTAATCTTTGAGGTTAGGAGTGGGGCACACTGGGTGCTGGCTGGTAGCACAAAAGGCTTGAAATGGGGTGAAGCACTAATCTCCCTGGAAGCTGGCTGGTTAACCTCCATCAGCTCCAGAAGCCCACACGCTGGGAAACAAACAGGGTGAGTTTTCTTCCAAGAGAGGTTTTTTTGAGTATAAATATAGCCCACTGCTTCTATGCAATTAATGCAGACAGTCCTCTGGTTGATGTTGCTTTTAATGATTCAAATAAGAATGCCAAGAAATGCATGCTTAGTGTTCCTGCCCTAAGGGTAAATGACAGTTGGTCCTTTTAGGGACGTGAATGAGAACATTTTTTTTTTTCAGTTTGCACTGTGATAAAAATTGCACATTGCATTCTCCAATCCCATGTTCGTTAAGCCAAAGGGCAAAACATATCGGGAAAATGAATTACTTTTAATATCAAAAATATAATTGTGATCCTTAAATCATTTTTTTCAGTAGTTAGTGCAATTCTCACTTATGACTTGCAGATGCTAATGAGAAGGACCCTACCAGCTTCTGCCTCCTCTGGCCCATCGTAAGATTTGTCGATGGCCGCTCTGAAGCTCTCGTTGCAGCCCCGGCCTCGCACCATGTGTGGTCTGGGCCTGTGGAAGGGCAGATCACTCTTCCTGACTTCAGCCACCGCTGTCTGCAGGCTCTCCAAGGAACTGGACTTTTTCAAACCCAGAGTTGGACCAAAATCTTTGCTTGGAGGGTCTGGAAGAAAAAGGGTGAAAGGTCAGCCCTCCAGCAGTGCACTACAGTGGAAATACATGTTATTCTGAGACTGTTTCTTCCCGGGAAGCTTCGAAAAGAAGGTGTTAGATTAGTAAACCTTGGTGGCTAAACTCCAGCTTGGCCATTAGTTTTGGTCATCTTGGGGAAAGGGAATGGATTGACATCTCTGAACCTCAGTTTCTTTTTGTACAGCTGTGGTAAGCTTTTAGATGACATTATTCAAATCTGTTTAACACATGGAATTTTATATGCATATATATACACACATAGGTACGCATACATTTGAATTTGAAAAGTTACTATCTACAGATAACATGTTTGAGAATATACACACCCATGTGCACACATATGGACAGAGAGTTACTGTCTACAGATAACATGTTTGAGAATATACACACCCATGTGCACACATATGGACAGAGAGTTACTATCTACAGATGATAACATGTTTGAGAATATACACACCCATGTGCACACATATGGACAGAGAGTTACTGTCTACAGATAACATGTTTGAGAATATACACACCCATGTGCACACATATGGACAGAGAGTTACTGTCTACAGATAACATGTTTGAGAATATACACACCCATTGCACACATATGGACAGAGAGTTACTATCTACAGATGATAACATGTTTGAGAATATACACACCCATGTGCACACATATGGACAGAGAGGCAGACAAACTCTATAGAGACCAGAATGGTCTTGAACTCACAGAGATTTGCCTGCTTCTGCCTCTGGAATCGTGAGGACACAGGCGCTCGTCACCACTCCCAGCCAGAGGCACACAAGCTCACAATGAACCTAGCACAGTAAGTGTTCCCTCCATGAGCTCAGCTTTGCCCTCTTATTCTCTGTACCTGGAATTACTGCCAGAGTTGTTTATGTGATTGGCCTAGAAATCAAGGACCATGAGTGGTAAGGATTTTCATAATTAAATTCTTTACATTATCCTAAAGATGCTTAATGCATGGTGGATGAAATTTATTTAGTCTGCAAATAAAGCAAAGCAAGCAAGGAAAGAGATTCTCCCCGTGCTGCTGCTGCAGGTGGATTTCAGTGTGGACCCCAGAAAAGTGCCTCTTTTGAATGTTATTTTTTGTGGGTCTGAACTTTTAATATAATTTTGTTGTTAAAATACTCAGAGGCTTAATACAGCAAGTGTTGACTTCAGCTTCTTCGTAAAGAATAGAAAAATCACAAGAAGACAGTGGCTTTACTCTTTTAGTTAAACAAAACAACCTACCAAAGAGCCAGTTGTGTACAAAGAGAACCTAGAACTACAACAGAAATTCAGAAAGCCACATTCAGAGACACATGTTTGTATCATTACAAACTAATTAGTGCAGAGCAGAGAAGTAGAACCCAAGGAGCCTTTGGTGCGCGCTGTCTTCTTGGACAGTTTGCCTTGCCCTTGGCCTGCCTACTCCACTCTACTCCTTGACCTCCACTCTTGCTTGAGCTACTCTCCTTATCGTCAACGACAAGATTAAGTGATAGAAATATTAGTAGCCAATTGGCCACTCAAAAGACAGAAAGGATTCCATTAAAGCTTTTGTCTTGGCAGTCAAGCTGTTCTCCCAGGCCTCACTGCTTCCCTCCAGGAACCAGGAAGACTTTGCGTCAAGAGTGGCACCACCAGAAATGATGGACTCCGCAGATTGTCCATGCATGGGGCATGAGCATGTACGGAGCATTGTGTATGTAGCGACTTCAAGGCACGCCACACCCTAAGGCATTTAAAGATGAAAACAAGTAACACGCTAAAGTGACACCCTTCACGCCCCACTGGGCACTGAGCAGAGGCAGTCCAATTGCAGCCCTGTGCCACCCACTTTTCACAACCTAAGATGTGTTCTGCAGCTGCCATCTACTTGATTATGGTTTCCTCATCTCTGAAATGGGACTTTTAGTCTAGACGAGCCCTGGAGCCCACCCAGCTGAGCCAGCACACTGTGACAACTGCATTATTGCCTTATGGCTTCACCATTAACTTACAAGAAGCAGCCTCACACTGTGAACAATACACACAACGACAATAAACACCGCATTTTATAGATGACAGTGCATATTTAATAAAAGAAACTGAGAAGAGACTGACAAAAATACAAGGAAATTCAGGAACAAATTGCAGGTGCTATTTGCAAGCATAAATACCAAGGCCACACTTCTGTTAAATCCAGAAAAAGGCACTTTCCCCCAATTCACAGCAAGGATGGATAGCTGGGGAAAAAATAGAATCAAGTAAGACTGTTTCTGACAAGAAAAACAAGAGATAACATAGAGGTGTGGGAATATTGAAACAACAGAAAGAGCTTTAGGATTTACAGAAAATATTTTTTAGCCTCAATCCCTAGGGATGTCTGGCATAAAACTTGGTGAAAATATGAAAAAAAAGAGCTAACTGAGAAAGCCTAGATCTCTGTCAACAACAGCAGCCATCTTTTATTTATTAATTGCCACTCGGGAGATTATATTAGAGCCCAAACTGTAAGCATTCACATCAACCTTTAGCAATAAATTCCAGGGAACTTGAAAGTGAATAAATCATCGGAGATACGAGGCATGTTATCTAAAAAGAGCCTGCCTACATCTCAGGAAGAAGTTCTGAGCAGGAACAAATGCACAGCCACTGATTCTAAGAGAACCGGGGAAAAGAGTCAAGGATTTTATAAGATTGGCAGAGTTGACAATTGATGAGCATGTGCCTGTGTGCGTGCATGCATGTGCTTCCTGATGGGGAAACTGCACCTAAGACTCATAGGGTCTGGATGCTGGGCACCATTAGACCCTAAGACGCATAGTAGAACTAAAATCAAAAGGTAAGGCTCACTTCTGGACCTTTACTTTGAGAGAGACCAGGAAAAAAATAATTCTATACATTCCTAGGAGTAATCAGAAGGAAGTAATGGAAGAGACACTGATCTTAGCTTTTTGAGCCCTCAAACTAGAAAGTCCCCTTTAAGGAGCTGCAGATGCTCTGACCCAGGCTGGATCTTCTGAAGCTGGGGGACTTTGCCGTAAATTACCAGACCCCTGTGTATCCTTCGCACTAGGTCAGGGTTACAAGCCTGGGAGGTGTCAGCTGGTGAGTGTCAGCACTAAGATCCACCGAATCTCTTGGAGGGAAGTGCCCTATCAGGAGGAGCTTTGTGGAGCAGGAGGGGCCAAAGTCCCTCTTCCCCACCCCTAGCCTCACCAATGTGGGTTTAGACTGACAATGTACAGGAAATTTTACAGCTTTCGGGATGAGTTGGTTCCCACTCTATTTCAGGCCTCACCATTTACACACAGAGATGAAATTCCTTTTCCCAGGCTCCTTCGAAAAGTAGAGGTCTCCTTGAAGGAATATATATAAAATGAGCAATTTATCAAAATCAAAACCTCAGCTATTGAAACCCATTGAAGTTACCCCCAAATGTGATGACTCTTCACATTTTCCTTTGTGGTTGAAGCAATGGAGGCTGTGGTCGATTATAAGCAATTGTCTGGGCCAGTGATCTATGGATACCAGGTGTTATTCATCATGGAATGGACCTTGTCCAGATTTGAACACTTGCTGTCCTATTTTGAGTATTCACAGAAGTAATTTGTAGTTGAGTGTTTGACGATTTCCTGGCCATCTTGGGCTAGCTGCAAATGCCAATCTTTACAGCAAAGTTTTCATTTTTCAGACTTCTCTATCAGGTGGCCATGGTCTTTAGGTTTTAATGAACTTTCTGTTCCCTCACAAACATGAACTTGACACATATGGACATCATGAAGGAAATGAGAGATTTATGAGGAATATTAAAAGAAAGTGTTTAGTTAATACAAATAATTACTGGGAAGTTATAATAAAATATTCTGAACACATTCACTCGCATTCTTCCCCCCCGAAAAATACAGAATCAAAACAACCTCAAACTAAAACCAGATAGAGTCATCAAGATGGACGGCTGTTTATGTCTACACAAGGCAGTTACATTACACCATCTAAGGCCCAGGGAATAGCCAAGTGGGGGTAATGTAACAGCCGTAGGTTATGGGAAATGGCTGTGAGCTGTTATCTGAGAAAGACATGGCCACTGTACTCACAACCTCACAGAAGCTATATCCACTGGGTGTGTGTAAGGATGGATCAGGGGCTTTCGCTCTTACTACTGAGCTATTTGTTACTCCTAGGCTCAGGGAAAGGGGAGTCACCAGCCTTCAGCTTTGTACCCACTGATGACCACACTAGGCTCTAGTGGATAGTTCGGGCACAGTGGTCACACAGAGGGCCTTGATTAAACTAAACGGGTCACAAAACAAGGAAGAGTCAGGAGGTGGGGAAGGAAACTGGTAAGGGTAAGAATTTGGTAGGGACAAGGGGATGTAGAAGAGAGTGTGGGAGAGCAATCAGATTACATTCTATACATGCATAAAATATTGAAATAACACAACTAACCAATAATTTATATGTAGTAAAATAAAAAGGAAACATATTTGAAGAAGTTGTGCAGTCATTTTTCTCATAAAGAAGTGCTGCTGCTCAGTGAAGAACCATCTGTAGAGTTTAGTTCTCTGACCAGCTGCTTGCAGGAAAACAGCAGGCCTCACCTACAGAGCAGGTGAAGGAGCAGGCCTCACCTACAGAGCAGGTGAAGGATCCGCGACACAAAGGCATTTGACCTTTCTTTATTATTAAAGTGTGTGGGGGCACGGATTAAAGGACTCATTTGGAGGCCAAATGACCTAATATAAGTGGCAAACATTCCTACCTAGAAAATTAGATCCCTGAATTCCACCTAACCTTTCTTGGCCTTGCCTAAGTTGTACTTTGATCAGAGAAACAGTCGGTGCTTAGGGTAGAGCTAGAGGAACAGGCAGGTGGGGGGAGTCAAGACACGTGGATGCCCTCCCTGGATTCAGTGCTATGAGGTTCAAGTTTTACTGCTCAGGTAGAGAAGCAACATTCCAAAACAGATTCTTCAAACTTGGAGAATTTTTTACTCTAGCTTCCTAGGTAGAGACCCCCATGTCAGTCCACACAGTGTGACCCTGAGGACCCCTGACAGGGACTAGTTTCTGGTTGAGAATGTCTGCTGGCTTCCAAACGGCTGGTGATTTAGACAACAGAGAACAGAACGGTCCAGAGAGATGTGGTCTGCCGTGAGCACTCACAGGAAAGCTGGAGGCAACTCAAGTGTCTGACTGGTGTAGGAGGTCCTTCTGTATTTGTGTTGCTTTCACTGGTTATTAAAAACAACTGCCTTGGCCTAGTTGATAGGGCTGAACTCAGGTAGGTGGGGAAGACAGAACAGAATTCTGGGAAGAAGAACAGAGTCAGGAGGACGTCATGATTCTCCTGCTCAAGACGGACGCTGGTTAGACTCAAGCCACAGTCAAGTGGCGATACACATTAATGGAGATGGGTTAAACTAATATGTGAGAGTTAGTCAATAAGAGGCTAGGCAGAGTTTAAATGAATACAGTTTCTGTGTGGTTATTTCGGCTGTAAGCTAGCTGGGTGGGACGGAACAAAGGGCCCCTGTGCTCCTTACAACATCTGACTCTGCTGAGACTCTGAATTATTCATCTCTCTGTGCCTCAGTTTCCTCATCTCTCAGATGAGGATAAGGCAAGATCAGGACAATCTTGGTGCATGGTGAGTTCTCATTAAGTATTTAGGTTAATTATGCCATTGTTACCCTGATGCTATGTCTCTACATCTCAAATTAATCTTGCCCTAGTGCAATTGAGTAAGTTCACACTACCAATGAATTCTTAAATGTGACCATGTCTTCCACAAGATGAAGAAAAAGACTTCACAAGGAATTTCTATCTTTCATTTTAAGAATCACAAGTAAAAGTGACATTTTATGTATATGGTGTATTTTATGTGTGTGGTGTAAGCATGTGAGTGTGCAAGTGTTCACACCTATACTCAATTGGCATTCTTTCCTACTGAGTCCGGTGCACAGCTCAGAACTTACCTTTTAATAAACAATTTCCTATATTTTTCTTTTGAAATAGGACTATATATTCATTCGTACATCTCATAGAGTGGATATAGTTAGTAAGATTAATAGTGGCGACTTGGGTGCCCTACCCCTTAGGCTATAATCATTTAATTAGTCTCAGATTTCATTGGCAATGTTTAAACTTCCAACTCAAGCATTAAAATCACACAACAAAAGAAAGCCTAATCCAGAAGAGTAGTAATTGGGTCTTCCATTATTGATGAAATTTCTTAAATGCATTTTTATTAAAAAATAAGAAATTATGTGAGAAGGTATTCACTTTTAGATACATGGGAAGTTGTTTTTCCCTCCTTGGTTGCAAATGTTATAATTAACATTATGTTAATGTTTATATATTTATATGTATGAAATATATAACCTATGACTTCTATATCTAGTCATCACACACATAAATGTATAATAAAAACAACAAACAATGTACTAATTTGAAGTCTCATCTTGTCTTTGTTGGAATGGTGTTCTGCCCTCTCTGGGTCTTAGGAAAGTGCGGTAATTATTGATTCCCTGGTAGAATGTTTTCCTGCAGGTTGGTGTGTGGCAGAGGGGAGTAGAAGAGATGCGCTAGAAGAAAACTGAGAAGGGCTGTGGGGAAGAGGTGGATCCTGTCTACACCAGGAGGCAGGGGCTTCTGGAGCTGAAGGTGTGGTGGGAGAATAGGCTCCTGCAAGTGGCCGCAGTATGACAAGAATCTGGAGAGACAGAGATGAGAGGGCTGATGAAGCTGCAGTCTCCAGTGAACAGGGTTGAGGTGGGATGAGGGGTACCTGCAAGCAGGCTGCTGCGGGGCTAAGGGGAGAAGGGAGAGATCACAATGGAGAACAGGAAGACTACTGAGACTCGTCTACCCGGTCCCAGCCTGGCAGTCACTGGTAGACAGTCTTTCTAGGTATCAGGGACAACACAAAGAATGGGATGGGATAGAAGAGAAGACTGGGAGGGTCTACAGTGTGAAGATTCCAATATCAACGACCCTCAAAGTACTTACTGAAGATAAAGATAGAGCTCTGCCATAGTGCCTTAGAGATAGGATTAAAACTGCAATGTTTTCCAGGACTCTCAACACGAAAATGGAGAAAGCCAAAAATTTGTCAAGATGGTTTGCTCTCATTACCAATTTGGCCTCGCATTATTATGAGCAATGAACTTAGGCAAACATCGAGAAAACTTCCCTGGTTTCATGGGGAGCTGTGATGTGAAATTAATAGCCTTAAAGCTCTACAAATGAAAAATTATTATAAATCCCAAGTAGGAAGTCACAATAGCACTTTACTCTCCCATATATTCTACTTTATCTTCCATTTTAGACTACATTTACTGAAATTTTTGTGTATTTGATTTTTCAGTGGATTCCCTAGAGGCAAAACATCTTCTGTGCTTTAATAGATATCATTGAAGACCCATTAGCCTTGAAAAAAATTCTCCATAATCTCCAAATGTATAATTTCCCAAATTATGTTATCTGTGCTAACTGTGTCCATAATGGGTCTAATTACCTTCTTTCCTATCTCGGTATTCCAAATATTGATCATCAATCCAAGCTTATCACAATGCCCTGCTCCCTATTCATTACCTTGAGGCATAATGCAATCTGGATTTACATTATCTGCTGTCATTTGGATCTCAGTTCTCTTACTGGCAATTTCCAAGTTCTATAAGAGCAGAGGTTGCTTTTCTTAGTCTCACAAATCCCAGAATCTTTTATCATTCCCTGAAATTCATGTCCAAATGTCCAATAATGAACTTCTCATTATGATTCATTCATTTGCATAATCTCTTCTACCCTGTCTCTAAACACTGTCTATTTTAAAGTAAAAATATTCAGAGAAAATATGGGACAATTTAGTGAACAAATACTCCTTTGATTATAAGGATGGACATGGCCCTTTAAGTGTCTTTTAATGTTTGCAAAAGATTGCTATATACTTGAAACATCTTTCCCTCGAGTTCCTTCTTTTATATCAACAGTCAAGATCTTAGGCTATGATGAGGTTTTTTTTCAGGACTCAAATTATAGTCAATAAATATAACGAATAGCAAATTCATTACACATACAAAATGCCACATTTTTAATTTCTGTGTTATAGATAAGAAATGTAACCCATGATTCAATCCATAGGAGCCAACTTATTAAATATGTATCTATATGTATGTATCTATGTGTATGTATGTATGTATCTATCTATCATCTATCTATCTATCATCTATCTATCTATCTATCTATCTATCTATCTATCTATCTATCTATCTATCATCTATCTATCATCTATCTATCATCTATCTATCATCTATCTATCTACCTATCTATCTATCTATCTATCTATCATCTATCTATCTATCTACTATCTATCTATCCATCTCTACCTATGTACTTATCTATCATTCTTCCATTTGCCTGTCTAAAACAGTTGATAAAGCAACTGAAGAATATAACTTCTTCAATATACCAATTGCTTTCATGTTTTCCTTTTCTTCCTGTAAGCTTTCCTGAACTTTAAGCATACCCACATAGGCCTGAAAAAAAATAATAACCTACTCCAAAATCAAGGAACCAGTATTGATCTCCGAGAAGGGTAATGTTGCTGTATTTTTTTTTTTTTGAGACAGGGTTTCTCTGTGGCTTTGGAGCCTGTCCTGGAACTAGCTCTGTAGACCAGGCTGGTCTTGAACTCACAGAGATCCGCCTGCCTCTGCCTCCCGAGTGCTGAGATTAAAGGCGTGCACCACCATCGCCTGGCTAATGTTGCTGTTTTAAGGAAAATACTTATTTATCATAAAAGTAGAGGTAATAAACAAGCTCATTTCAAGGTCAAACAATCTGGTATTTCCTATGTATGAAGCGGGAACTATAGCTGCCATCTAACCTCTGAGCCTGGCTGGCTGGTGGTGTATCCCTAGATACGCATTCCGTCAAGGATAAATGTTAGAATGGGAACACACAGGTACAGGGGGGTGGGCTAAGACATTCTGATGACCTTCAGTGCAGGGAGATTTTCTAGCTGGAGAAGCCCCCTCTAGTGCTTCATTTCCTCTGAGCCCTCATACAGCATCTGTTCTTTGTTAACACAACCTTCCCACCCCCCGACAGCTCTTTCCTGTCACTTTCAAGGATTTAATATCTCCCACTTCACCGGTAATTACTCACTCATCCCTGTATTTGCCTTTCTGTTGGCACTAGTCATTCTTCCCTTCCTTCTTTCTTTGTAACAGTAACCATTTCTCCCACCTCTACTTAGCGTTTGTAACAGTAACCATTTCTCCCACCTCTACTTAGCGTTTGTAACAGTAACCATTTCTCCCATCTCTACTTAGCATTTGTAACAGTAACCATTCCTCCCATCTCTACTTAGCGTGCATTTGGTCGCATTTTTATCACCAGCAGGAGAACAGCTCTGTCCTCCAGCCCCCCTTGTATACCCTAGCGGTGGGCTTTCCACTCGGAGCACAGGCTCCCCTTTCTCTTCTTACTCTTCTGTGCTTCCGCTGTACATCTCTCTTCTGCTTTTGATTACTGAGTGTGTTATGTCTTTATGTGGGCTGTGTACCACAGCACTGCAAAAGCACACTATAAAGAATTCTAATACAGTTAAAGCTCCCGCAGCAGTTAAAGCCTTAGCATAACTAGAAGTCCATATGTAACTGATTTGTAAAAGGTATTCTCACAAAAGTATTTTAAGACATACAAGTATGTTTGTGTTGTGTGTGTTTCGGTTTTTATTAGTTCTTTCTGAATTTCATAAAGTGGTTTCTGCATCCTGTGTGCCCCTACCCCAACTCCCCCCAGACCATCCATTTCCTATCTGCCCCATTGCGTGCATACTAGACTTATGGGTGCTGCCTGGATACGTGGCCTACTACTGAAGCACTGTTTAAAAATATTGTACTCTCTTTCTCCCAGTAGTTTACAGCTAGTGGCGAGACATCATTCCCACATCCCCTACATGCTGCAGTTTAGTCTGGCTTGAGCCTGAACAGGTCTGGCACATGCTGTTATAACTACCCCAAATCCACACAAGCAACTGCTCGGCTGTGTCTGGAAGACTCTCTTTCCTTGTGTCGTCGATCCTCTCAGCTCCCCTTCTACAGGGATCCCTGCCCCTGGGAGGGGGCATGCAGTAATGTAGTACACGTCAACCATTCAGGGGTAGTCTGTAGTTTTAAAGGCTAAACATTATTCTTATACTTAAAAATATTTCTCTGCTTTTTATACTTAATTGAATATAAGTATAAAAATAATCTCAACAGAATCTTGCTTACTGTTCTTAATAGAAGTGGTAGAAAATGAGAATTTTTAGTTTTTTGCTAGCATGAATCAAGAGTTCTCTATAAGCATACTTTCAGTGATATTTCAATTTAATGTAAAAATGTGAAGTCAAAATGAAGTCAGCCAGCAATATTTACTCAGTATTGTGCGGCTCAGGGAAGTGTGTGCTCCGAAGATGACGGTGAAACACGCACCATAATAACTAACACTGCCTGTTGCGCTGCAGTTTGCCGAGTTCTTATACAAAGACCACATCATGCCCAGCTGACTCCATTCAAATCCAACCGCTTGTTGATGAGGAGAAGCAGAAAGAAGGAGGGAGGAAGGAAAGGTAACTCTCAGTGAGAGCGTGTCCTCTGGGGAGCACTGGAGTTCTGGAAAAAGAACGCACTGCTCTCCGTGAGAGCATGTCCTCTGGGGAGCACTGCAGCTCTGGGGAAGGACGCACTGCTCTCAGTGAGAGCGTGTCCTCCGGGGAGCACTGCAGCTCTGGGGAAGGACGCACTGCTATCAGTGAGAACATGTCCTCTGGGGAGCACTGCAGCTCTGGGAAAGGACGCACTGCTCTCCGTGAGAGCATGTCCTCTGGGGAGCACTGCAGCTCTGGGAAAAGGACAAACTGCTCTCAGTGAGAGCGTGTCCTCCAGGGAGCACTGGAGCTCTGGGGAAGGACGCACTGCTCTCAGGGAGAGCGTGTCCTCCAGGGAGCCCTGCAGCTTTGGAAAAGGATGCACTGCTCTCAGTGAGAGCATGTCCTCCAGGGAGCACTGGAGCTCTGGGAAAGGACACACTGCTCTCAGTGAGAGCGTGTCCTCTGGGGAGCACTAGAGCTCTGGGAAAGGACACACTGCTCTCAGTGAGAGCGTGTCCTCTGGGGAGCACTGAAGCTTTGGAAAAGGATGCACTGCTCTTAGTGAGAGCATGTCCTCTGGGGAGCACTGCAGCTTTGGAAAAGGATGCACTGCTCTTAGTGAGAGCATGTCCTCTGGGGAGCACTACAGCTCTGGGAAAGGACGCACTGCTCTCAGTGAGAGCATGTCCTCTGGGGAGCACTGCAGCTCTGGGAAAAGGATGCACTGCTCTCAGTGAGAGCGTGTCCTCCAGGGAGCACTGGAGCCCTGGGAAAAGGACGCACTTCTCTCAGTGAGAGCATGTCCTCCGACCACACCCACACATGATAGAAGTGCCTGTCTTCCTGTACACCTGGCCAGACCTATTTGCCTATTCTTTCAGCCAGACCTGGTTCTGCTCTTGCACCTCTGCAGGTGACCGTGTCTCTCTCAAACAAGGTGACCTACGGGGCCAGGTTCAGTTGGAGTCCACTGTCTCATCAGTACAGACACACATATATCCCTATGGGCTTCCCAACTTTGGCTTTTTAGCCTCTTTCAAACCCTTTCACTCTTAACTCTTTGGAGTCACTCAGTATCTACACACATACGCACAAACACACTCACACACACACACACACACAATGAAGTGAATGTGTAATCAGACAGTTAATATTAGTAATTAAGGTTGGAATAAAAGAACCTGAGTTTCCCTTGGGTATAGTTACCAAGGAAAATATAATATTACAAAATAACTACCCTGAAATTGCTGTATCTTGTGAAGTTGTGAAAAAACTAAACATGCTTATCTACGTTCCTGGCACAATACACTTATGACAGGTAGGATGTCACCAGTCTTATATCTGGGTTCTGATTAAAGAAAGTTCTTGGACCAGCAAGAACTGAACTCTAAACTATGATAAATGTAGGGAACTTCCCATGGCATTTGGGCTGGACTCGTATTACGGTTCATAAATGTCAGAACCACCACTTGGCTCCCTTCCAATTTCTCAAGTCCTCTGAGAGTGCAGACTTGTGAACCCCTATACCCACCAAGCTACTTGAGGCAGGACTGACCTGGACTCCCCTGAAGCTAACATTCTTCCCATGTTCTGGGATGCTTTCCAAAGCATACATAGCCAATTCCAGGTATACAGCAAACCAAATATACACCAACAGACAGCACAGAATTCCTGGAGGAGTTGTCTGAGAGCAAAGGACACTCTCCAATGTCTGGGCATATACTCACGATATATAGTACTGAGTTTTGCAAGGATTATTCCATATGAGTATGTAATATACTTTGACTATAAGCCCCAAACTACTGTACCTTTCTTTTTCTCTCCCCTCAAACCTCCAAGTAGTCCCTTTTGCTACCCTGGGCAGATTCGTTTTTATTGTCATGTCGTATATCACATATACATATGATTTCACGTATGTATGTAAAATCTATGTTCATAAATGAGACAAAATGAATGGTGGCTGTCTTTCCAACTTGGATTTAATTCACTTAGTACAGTTTTTCTCAACCTTCCTAATGCTGTGACCCTTTAATAAGGTTCCTTACATTGTGGTGATCCCAAACCATAAAATTATTTTCATTGCTACTTTGTAACTGTAATTTTGCTACTGTTATGAACCGTACTGTAAATATTTGTGTTTTCTGTGACAGGACCCCCAAAGAGGTGGCAACCCACAGGTTGAGAACCCCGACTTAATATAACTATCATACATGCATACACATTCCTATAATGATATAATTTTGTTCTTCTTTATGCTGGAACAAAATTTGATTTTGTACATATGCTCTAATTTCTTTGTTTTTCTGTTACTAGACATCTAGGTTGGTTCCATACCTGACTATTGTGAGTAGCACTGCAATAAACATTGATGTGCGGGTACCTCTGCTATACTTACTTAAACTGGCTGGGAGACTTTCAAGCCGATACCTAGCAGTGGTATAGCCAGGGCATAGGACAGACAGGTCTATCTTTAGTCCTCTAAGAAGCCTCTGCATTGATCTCCCTGTGGAGCCACTGATTCATGTTCCCACCAGTGATGCAGAAGGGTTCGTTTCTCCTGAATCCTCGCCAGCATTTGCTGCTAGCTTCTATTGATTGTCATCCTGACTGAGGGAGAGATGGACTCTCCTGGTAGTTTTAATTTGCATTTCTGTGGGGACTTACTGATGCCTCGTGTGCCTCATCTTTTGGGAACTACCTGCTCTTTTTTAGCTTATTGATTGAGTTGTATGATTTCTTAGCATTCAGTTTTTCATCTCCCCTGTGTATTTTATATGTGGTTCCACAGTTAAAAAAGGTAGTTCTGGAAGATTTCCTTTCCTTCTAGATGCTGTCTCTTCACTAGATGCTTCCTTTGCTGGGTAGGGGTATTTTGATTTATCGTAATCTCATTTGTCAGTTGTTGGCATTATTTCCTGAGCTCTTGGAGTCATTTTTCAGAAAGTCCTTGCCTATATCTGTGTCTCCAAGAATTTCCCACTATTTCAGAGTTTTAGGTTTTGCACCAAGGTCTTTTCCCATTTGGAATAGATTTTTATACAGGGAGAAAGACGGTGTTAATTTCATTTCTCTACATGGAGATGTCCAATTTTTAAAGCAACATTTTTTTCCAATGTATAGTTTTGACATCTTTGTCAATGGTCATATGGCTAGTATTTATTGATCTGTATGATTGTTTTATGGGAATACTATGCATTTTTATTTTTATGGATCTTTAGTATAATTTGAACACAGGTACGGTGACAAGTCCAGTATTTTTCTTTTTGTTTTTTATTTGTTTGGATATCAATAGTCCTTGGGGCTTCCATTTGATTTTTAGAATTACTGCCTCCTATTTCTGTGAAGAATGTTGGAATATATTGAAATATAATGTTTTAAGGTATGTCTGAACTAGTTTCTGAATTTTATTGACATTTATTATAATATCTTCATTTTCTCCTCTAATTTTATTTATTTGTGTCTTTCTTCCTTTTAGTTTGGCTAAATATTTATTGCTTACATTTGTTCCTCTTTTTCAAATAACCTATTCTTTGTTTAATTTATTCTTTGTATAAACTGTTTTGTTTCCACTTTCTTATTGTCTACTTGATCTCTATTTTCCCTTCCATTCACTGATTTTAAATTTAGCATGGTATTATTTTTCCAAGACTATAAGTTACATCACTGATTGTTTATTTGAGATTTCTCTAATTTTTTTTTAAATGTAGAAACGTATAGATTATAAACTTATTTACTAGGATTCTTTCATTGCATTCCAAAGGTTTTGGTATATTGTATTTTAATTTTTATTAAGTTCCAGGGATTTTAAAACATTACCACCTGGATTTCTCTAAAGGCCTATTTATCATTCAATATCGAGTTTTGCTTACTCCATGGGTTTATATGTTTTGTACTTTCTCTTCCTGTTAATTTATGGCTTTATTCCACTATGATCAGATAGAGTGCAGGAAATCATTTCAATTTTCCTGCAATCCTTAAGAGCTGTTTTATGTTCCTTTACATGATCTGTTTTTTTTTTTTAAAAAAAAAAAATTGTATGGACCTCCGAGAAGGTGCACACACTGCAGTGTTTGGGTGGGATGTTCTGTAGACACCTGTTAGGTCTGTTTGTCTATACTCACACTTAAATTTACTTTTTCGCTAGATTTTGGTCATAGTTTAGACAGATTATCCTACCTATTGGTGTGAGTGGTCTATTGAAGTACTCATTATTGCAGTCAGGTTAGCCTGTTTCTTCACAGCCAGGAGTTGTGTTATTAAATTAGGTGCACCAATGCATGGTGTATACAGGTTTAGAATTTGTATTTCCTGTTGATGGATTATTCCCTTAATCAACATGAAGTGATCTTTAAAAATCTCTTACTAATTGGTTTGAAGTCTATTTTGCTGGACATTAGAACAGCAATAACAGCTTGCTTTTCAGTTCCATTTGCTTGAAATGAAGAGCCCAAATGTAAACAAAACCAAGCTGTATTAACTTCCTGGATTTCTCCAAACTCACGGCAATAATGAGAGCCATGTTATACCCTCACTAATTAATCGCCCCTTTGGCATCCAGTAACAACTGACACTTTAAAGCAATAGCTATTACCTTGCACTTCTGGCATCCACGTCTCCGATCTCCCCAAGAATTAGTTGTGCTAACTTGGAGCCCCTGTTCCCTTATCAGTTACAGACAGGGTTACAGCTCAGCCTATCTAGGATTCGATAGATTACCTAACACGGATCTGTGAACATGCTGTGTGGTTACAGCTCAGCCTATCTAGGATTCGAAGGATTACCTAACACGGATCTGTGTATATGATGTGTGGTTGGTTACAGCTCAGCCTATCTAGGATTCGAAGGATTACCTAACACGGATCTGTGAACATGCTGTGTGGTTACAGCTCAGCCTATCTAGGATTCGATAGATTACCTAACACGGATCTGTGAACATGCTGTGTGGTTACAGCTCAGCCTATCTAGGATTCGATAGATTACCTAACACGGATCTGTGAACATGCTGTGTGGCGTACAGTAAGTAAGCAACAAATGCCACCTCTGTCAGTGTCTTCTTTAACGAGAAAAATTTACATTCATGTGACGGCGTCTATAAAACCAACATTATGTTAAAGGCGTTTCTGTTTTCTTATCCACATAATATGGGCCATGGTTATTGAGAACTTTAAAATCTCACTCTTTATTCAAAACCTTTTAGTTTTCTGTCTAAGGCTTCTTAGCACTTTTCAAATGATTTTTCTACTTTCTTCATTCCTAGACAATTTTTATAAAGAAGTCAAAAGCGTCTGCCTGGGAACATATAAAGGTCTCCTTAGCTTTTTCACCAAATAAATGACTTTCCCCCTCAGACCAACTTATAACACAATCAATAAAATTAGTAAGAGGACAAGGTTATGGGCTTTGGGGGTCGCAGGACAACAGATATATCTGTGGACAGTATGCTAAGATTGCAGACATTCCCATGGAGGCTCAATGCTGAAGCTGTCTAGGCTCCTGGGTCTGAAGGGAGAGTGCTGTGCAATCTGCATTCCCCAGTAAAGCTTTGGGGATGAATTGGGCTTGGATCTGAGGGTGGATTGAACATATAATTTAGTAAGAAACAAAACATTTGAGGTGCATAGGCCCTCTGAAAGGGAGAAAGCACTGGAGGAAAAGTGTAGAAAAGCCTCCTGTGTGTTAGCTCATGTGGGGGATGGGCTGTGAATAGGAACTGGGTAGGAGGACTAAGTCAGCTCCGAATCCAACATGAAGACTACACCTGGGTAAGCAGGCCATCAGAAGCCATCAAGTGGTCTGGTCATATTGGTGTTTTGATGGCGATCATAAGACAGATTAAAGAGAGTACTTCTTCACAGAATGGAACTTGTAAAAAATTACTAATTTATTTTCATTTTATTGCTGTTTTGCGTGTATGTATGTCTGTGTGAAGGTGTTGGATCGCCTGGACCGGAGTTACAGACAGTTGTGAGCTGCCATGTGTTTGCTGGGAATTGAACATGGGTCCTCTGGAAGAGCAATCAGTTCTCTTAGCCACTAACACATCTCTCTAGCCCTGGAACTTGTTCTTATTAAACTGTCTTTTTACAGTTTGAACTTCAGTTGTTTTGTGTCATTTCTTCAAGAACATTTTCAGTGTTGTTATTCCCTCAACCTCCCAATGAACGAAACTGTTTTTTGCAGTGGACTCTCTGACCCAGAAGGGAAGTCAGCTACTGTGCCCTGGACCACCCAAGGGGCAAAGGGTGCTTTGTGTGTCCCTGAGCTAACAGATTAGATCTTTGCCATCCCTGGCATCCTTTTGACATAGCTTAGTTGTGGCTGTCATGCTCAGACCATTTACTGCTGCCTCTTAGGCATATTCTTAACTATATTCTGTTACATATGATGATTAATGGGCAGTAAAACTAATAACATGGGGACACACAAAATAAATGAGGTGGCAAATATGAAAAGGAAGTTCCACTTAATGTTGTTGTGAAACCTGACAGCGTGCTGGAATTTCCCTATAAGTCAGCTCAGGGAGTCCTTGCCAGTGGGAAGAGAGGTTACAAGAAGGTGACATCCTATTAATAACTTTCCTCTTGAGGAGCCCATAATCAGCCTTTCTTCCTCTGAAAACCTTACAGGATTACAGTGAAGGGCCAGGGTCTATGAAACACTGCCCCACTTCCTCTCAGGGAAGTCACACAGTTCTCCAGTCAGTCTCACGTGTCCCACTCTGCCCCTCCGCTTCTGTCTTCCTTTGGTGTTTCCTGTCTGGCATCCCTTATTCTTCCTGGAACAAGCATCTTGGCTTTTCTTGGGGCACTTCACCTCCTCATCTCCGTCCAGTGTGTCTGTGTCCCACACATGACTAGTCAGTGGCTTCCACCCTCCTCTTCGTTCTGGTTAGTGATAGTCAGAGCCAGCTCTGGTACTGTGACCAGGAAAAGTCATCTTATCTTCTACCAGAGTTATTAGGGATACGAAGCTATGGCTGCTGCCAGACATCTTCAGTTTCCATAATAATAAAGCAGAGAGGAAGGAAGCAGAATTACATGAGATAATATTGATACAGAGATCCTATATCTAACCATGTGTCTACAGTGGTGGTACATTAATCACCAAATCATCTTCTTTGCAAAAGCTACTTTTGACCTGATTTCCTTCCGTTCTAACCTAGAGGGTCTTGATTTAACACCTTCTTCTCCACTTCTCCATATTATACCTGAAGCATCTATTTAGGTCTGCCAGGTATGTGGGGAACTGGGAACATTGCCGGCGATGCACCTGAGTGCAGAGCTAACGCCGCTATGGGAAGAGAGCATCAGAAGTTAGGCTTCAGTATGTTTCTGGTGGGTTGTGGTAGAGACAAAATTTCCCAATACTGAGTGCTTTATAAAATTGATTTGTTCAGTCTGCTTTTTGACTCCTCTGTGAAGAGAAAGGACAATTCTCTAGTTAGTTAGAAGTGTGTACAGACACACTAGCAATACAAAGAGAATAAAATACAAAGAGAAATGGAGTCAGTTCTTTCTGCTCTTGCCTATGATGGCATGAACTGGAGGCATGGCTCTGGATTGGAGAGAGGGAAATGGAAACCCAGTTCCCTTGGTAGAGTTCACAGCACCCCCTAGCTCTCCATAGGAACCATTCACCAGGTGTTCAGTGTCTGGAGAGTGTTCATGCCATACCAGCCTGCTTCCTCTCATGGATACTTCTGAACAGCAGAGTTAGGAGCTTGCCTATAAATTCACTGGAAGGAAATGTGGACTAAATTAGTGAAGTGCACTTAACAACAAAGGGCCTGATACAGGAACAATCTTTAAAACAGACGTGGATTGGAAGTGTTGGAATCCCTAGTTGTTTAACTTCTGTGGGTTTTAGTTTCTTGGTCTATGTAGTGGAATGATGAAAAAAATGATCTTGGTTTAAAAAAATAGTAGAGTCTACATGTCTTATGATTTTTCTATGTGCTTTTGCATATATTAACCCCATAAAATTTACATTAATATTATCATCATTTTAGAGTTAATGTAATTGAAGTACAGGCAGGTTAAACTACTCAGTAAGCAGCTAAGATAACAGTAAAGCTAATCTTGTAGGCTTTTCAATGATTAGGTAAGACGTCATGTGTGCAGACATGCTGTAAAGTAGGCTTTCTCTAACATGTTGTTTGTTGCTATTAATGGGGGGAAGAAGTTGTTTTCTGTGGTAGGCATGAGCTGAACTGGACTTAACAGGTCAAAGAGAACACCTGCTTCAGGGAAATCAGCGATCCGTATGGAAGTCAAAAATACAGAATCCAAACGAATAGATACATCAAGATATGGAGGGTACAAGGGTAGGAAATAAGTCTAGGCTGGAAGGACTCTGAAACCCAGCTGCATCACAGATAGAATAGACTATGCGAGCAGCAGCCTGCCACGCGTAGGGCCAGCAAGGGATTCTTGGTAGTGAGGAAGGAGACTAGGGTTGAGATGCAGAGATGTGGTTGATGGAAAGGAGGGGGGAAGAACAGGAAGAGGATGGAGCTGCCAGATGAACTGGCTTATGATAAATCCCACTGGCAATACAGATGAACATTTATGGCTCCAATCATAAACACAGTGAAGGAGACACACTTGTCTCTTCCTGAGGACAATGAGCTAGCCACAGGCTTTGCAGGGATACACTATTTCAGGTGGATTCACCTGACGCTGAACACATACTACACCAGGACCCTAAACTGGCATAGAAGCTTTGATTTAGCTTCTCAGCTAAGACAATGACTAATCTTTATTATTCAGAATTCTGGAGGCGTTAGGCCCTCTCAACAGCGTTTCAGAGAAAGCACTGGCATCTCCCCCTTTGGATATGTAGTTTTCTAACACAGGAACCCCACTTCTGCTTTTCAAACTTACAAAGTCATGTTTCCTCTCAGTAATTATTGACAGAAGTGTTAAGTGTGTGTGTGTGTGTGTATACACACACATACACTCACAGGGATACTTTGTTCACAGCTGACACTCTCACACAAAAATAAGCAGCTATTTTTGTTATTTTAAAATCAGCTTCTGTACAAACAATGGGTCATACTTTTGTGGCCTCTGCCTTGTTCTGAGTGAGAAATTCAGAAGGGGCTTGTGGTGCATCATCGAATAGTTTCCCCCATTATCCAGTAGCTGAGTTATTGGCACTGGAAATAGCCGTGCGGGGAAACAAATGTTTATGATGATTTAAAAGAGCAATTATAAGCCTCTGCCTTATTCCTTACTCAGCATCCTGCATGGCGTGTAAAAATGATAATGAAAAAACATACCACGTTGGAAATTTTAGCTGTGCCGAGTGTCAGTTTTCAGTTACACTTAAAGAATAGAAAACATTAGGAGCCCATTAACGCTTGCAGAGTAATGGAGGCAGAAGAGGATTGTTTTCTATTATTATTATTACTGCCATTAATGGGTCAGAGCCTTCCAAGGGAGTAGAACTGGGGACAATTCAGACACTTTCAATAGAGCATTAACTCTTTCGGGTCAAAGGGGGCACATTTAGTGGACTGCTGCAGCCGTTTAATAAATGATCCTCTTGTGGCCTCAAAGAATTTATCTCCTGCCTGGGAGCCTTGCTTACGTATCTCTGGGCTGTATTGTCTATTCCCACAATATTCTGGCAAGAGAAAAGGTTAATTTGCAGATAATTATTTAGGGAGGGCGGGAATATTTTTTAAAGCAGAAAAACAAAAACAACCCGTCACAGTGCACCAGTTGCTGAGTTCATGTCTGGAAAGGATAATGGGCCCAGTGAAGTAACAGAATTAAGCTGAAAAATTAGAGGTCTGAGATGGAACGATTTTCTTTCAAGGGAGGTGGTTGCTGAAATAATTTTTCCCTTTGTTCGCTTTGTTCCGTTTGTATGTGACTAACTACTGCTAATCCTGTCTCTTTTCAAAAGTTAATGTCAGCTACTAGAATAATCTGCTTTCTTGATTTAATTGCATAGTTTAACCCCTGACATAACCTTTTAATTCACACCATGACAGCCAACCTTACAGAAAGTTTTTGTAGAAACCTGAGAAACTTCCCCAAGGTAAGGACTGCTTTCCCTCTTGTGGGTGCAGAAGGAACGTTCTGTAAAGATCAGCAAGGGGCACAGCTGCCATGCATGGGGAGGGGCAACATGGCTGCTGGGAGGACGAGGATTTATCAGTTCATCTGATAAGTTAAACTCCGGAGGCGCTACAGTACAGACATACTTGACACCCGCGAACTGTACACTTAATAATACAATGGTAGAACTGATGGTATGCATGACTCAGTACAATTCAAAAGTGTTAAAGTGGGCTACATGCTTATTTAAAAGGCTGGTGTAGACTATCCATAAGACAGCAATGTGGGTGAAGAGAATGCCCAAGTCCATTTTTATTCAAGTCAGGCTGTGGGAAAGAAAACACTGCAGACCCTTTATTGGTATTTGGTGAGTTAACAAGAACTAAATAAGAATTCCTGGCTTGTGAAAACGCTCGGCAGAAGTCTCCGGCTCTCACAGTCTGGAGGCTTTGATTTTCATATGGCAAGAAAAAAGGGACTTAAGTGGTGTGGGTCCCACATTGAGTTCATGTGACTTTTAAAAATGTTAGATTACATTAATTGGACAAAGCAACAGGTTCCTTTGTGACGTTTTATATATGTATCTATTTTACTGATCGTCATCCCCTCTATTACCCTCTGCCATTGTACTCATTTATCACTTCTTTATTCCTAAGAATCCTTCTTAATGACCACCCTTTCCCTCTTTTAAATTTGAGGAAAACACAGGGTAGCCGCCGCCATGGGTCTGGGCTAGTTTGCTTTACAAAATGATCTCCGGCTCATCCATTTCCTTGCAAACCATTTTGCTTCATTCTGCTTCATGAGCAGATAACATGCTACTGTATCTACATATCACACTTCCTTATGCATGGCACCCGCTGGTCACCGAAACTGGTCCGTATCTTGGTTACTGTGAAGAGCACCGTGAAAAGCACGTGTATGCAAGACCTCCTGCAAGAGGACCTGGATGCTTCGGGAAACACATCCCAGAGCAGTGTAGCTCCACATGCCTGCTCTAGCTTTAATCTCTTAAGAAACTGTCATCAGAGTCATTTCCATGGTGATTTGATTACTTTACATCTCACCAATTCCTAAGAAAGACTCCTTCTTCCTCATTCCCACATCCTCACAAACATGTGCTATAGCTTGTTTCTTGATGATGCTTATTTCAACTGATGAAAGTCTGCTTTTAACAGAAAGATGGTAAAATTCTGATATAACCTTCACTATGTCCAAATTGTTAAGAAAGACTTTCCATGCTTAGACATTCGAGAAACATCAGTTGGGAAAATAGTTTAACACCCAAATAAAGCATTTGTTGTCTGTGTCACGGGGCGACGTTTAAAAATTACCCTTAGCAATGAAAATAGGAAGGTCTACAAGGCAAAGTAAAAAGTCCAGTATATACATTTGGTTATCTTCCTCTGAACAAAGCAGAAAATAACGCTTGAAGAAGGAGAATCTTTCCATTTGGCATTTCTTTACTACACATATTTTTACATAAATTATTTGAGTATGAGTTTATTCATTTCTCTCTCAGTTTTTTCTCTGGTGGTCAAATGATAATTCTTTGCTTGTATAACTTCACTAATTCCATATTAGAGCGTTGCTGCATGATCAAATAAAAAGAGGTCTATGGGTCAAGAAAAGAAAATTTGTTTAAACAAACATCTTTGATGATTAGCAAATGGATAGGGAATTCTCTCCACAGTGCACTAAAGCTACTGGCATAAGTAGGTTAGAGCCAGAAGCCCCACAAGGAGAATTAATTTCTTCTCGCTCTTAACCCCATGGCAAGGCATTCTCACAACCTCATATGCATTTCAAGAGAGTCATTCGTGAGCCTTTCCTTTCCTCTTTTAAGTACATATGATGTGGCCAGGAAGTTCATTACTGAGTTATTCAAAAAAAATGTTTTGATTTGCTTGTTAAGACAGAATAGTTTTGTCCTCAGAGGGCTGGTGAGGATATCTTCACCAGTTAAGCAAGGCATTCTAGAGTCTTTCTTAGCTATTACACCACTCCCCAACAATGCAGTTTTTCTATATTTGTATGTATTTTTCTATAATATGTATTATTATAATATGTATTTTTCTATAATAGCTCAGGGGGAAAATAGATTTGTTTGTTTATTACCCTTCCGTAGATTAACAGTGTACCTGGGACCTTGGGATGGGAAGATCAGGGCATGTGCAAACATTTCATGGAGTTCGTCTCATAGTTCACCTTGTCCTTTGGTTCACATGGTGCTCTGATTCCCATTCCCAACCAGTATCCCATCTACATGGGCCTCAGTAAATGATTATTTGCTATAACCAACGCGATGTTTTTCTCTCTTCTGATTTGTCCCTTCTGTCCTCCATCTGTCTTTGCCATCCTGGAACCCAGCACGTTCCAAACTGTTCATGGCTTCTCTTTACCCATCCCGTCTCCTGTCTCCAGCAGCCCAGCAGCCACTGTAATCTAAGAAGCCCAAAACATTGTTGCCAGCGGTGACAGAAGAGCATTGAGCCTGGTGGAGTTCAACTAATAAAAAGGCTTTCACAATGTTTCAGCCGTTGCTCATAAGTAAAGTTTAAATTTATGGCTTTTAAAATACTGAATCTAGAAGGGGTCAAGTTAAACGGCTGCTAGCAATAAAAGGAATCAATACCCCACAGCATCTTGAAACAGCCAGCAAACCAAATAAACACTTCTCCAAATCCACTTGGCCCCAAATTAAAAGAACATAAAATACTGTATTTATTTGGTTTGTTCCACATCCATCAAGATCTTGCTTCTTTAGCTCTTAAAAAAAATCCTACCTAGGACAAGCATCAAATGTTGACTAGCCAAGCGGCAAGTGCGGGACATGTTAAGGCTTCAGGTAAATAAGAACTGTTTGCTTTACCTGGGAGCCAGGTGTAGATGGCTACAATCACACACAAGGCATGCGCAGGTGGGCAAGGGCCAACAACAGGCTTTCTTATGCTTGCTATGAACCTAACTCTGGGATTTGATATCCTCTGAGAAACATCATTCACTAAGAAAAAAAAAGAAAAGGAGAAAAAGGTTTTGAATAATTTCCTTCTCCCACGTTGAATTCTGAAATTTAATGCAGATTTTACAATGAAAATTAAACTATTTGCAACCATAAACTGAACCACAAGTCTGAACACCCAGAAACTGTGAACCACACTGAGAAGAGAAAAAAAAATCATGGAAAACTGGAAACAGGACAAACCAAATTTATCAACTTTGACGTTCTTTTCCTTCACTTAAAATTATCTAAGACACAGAAATAGCATTTGCTTCTTTTTTTCTTGTGGCAAGCAGTTTGCTAATCTGTAGATGTTACTTTTCTGTTTCTAAGTCCACACATGAGGAGGAGCTGTGATTGTACTTTGTCCTGAAGCCATCTTTGTCCCTGGCAGGTATTATACTAGAGCTATTTATGTCTAAGAAAGGCCACTGCCATTCATCCCTCACAAGTAATCCTAACATAAAAGGACTCTTTGCCTCTCTCTAATAGCTTATGGCTCAGAAATTTAAATGCATTTGTGCTTTCTGTCTTTCAGCACAAAATATGACTCCAGAAGAAAAAGTGATTAGGAGGGAGCAGGCAAAATACAGAGACTGATTTTCTGTAGCTTGGAGCTCTGGCCTGCCTCCCCACTGGGGATAATCGTGCAGTCTAGGGATACGGTACTGTGAATAGACGAACCGGAGAGGATACTTCCCAGAATACGCCACTTCGGTGTCTTACCATTTCAAGATGGAGACAGTTCTCCAAATCTAGCCTCCTGGTAGGACAGAGGTGACCTGGTTTGAAATGAGATTGACCTCATCCTCAAGAGGTGCCCTGCCTGGAAGACACTCACAGGGAACTTTCTAAGACTCTGGAGCTGAACAAAGGCCATTCTGAGTTCCAAATTTTACATATAAATGCAAGCAGGTGATTTAAAAAAAATTCTGTGCCAACCGGTAAGTCCTCATCCCACTTGCTATTTGGAAACAATGACATCTTAATGGTCCACAAAAGCAACTAGCCATTCATTGAATTAGTTCACATGCAATGCATTAGATGCAAGAAGACAGGTAGGTGCCATTCTAGCAACTGCAGATTACAGACACTGCACTCACTGTCTGAAGTCTGGTACTAGAGAGGAAATGTTCCAGGCAAAGAGGGATTCCAGATGTAACCAGCTTTGGCAGGAAGGGTGTCTGGTCACAGTACCCCTTACCGGGCAGTTCTGATGTAACACAATGTTGAATTTGAGGGCTGAGTGTGTTTAATTCAAGATATTTAAGAATGAATAATTATTTTATAAAGTTTGCTAGCTTCCCGAATTTTTGGACTAAAATTAAATGGATATTTTATGAGAAATGAAGTGGGTAAGATTTCATTCTATTACAGGAGACGTGTAGAAAAATGAAATCCTTTTCAAGAGGCACAGCTCAGTCTTCAGGGTGCTTAGCAAATGTGGCCTTCAGTTTTCATTGAACTGTTGCAAAGTCTGTCCACAACAGTGAACTCAAAGCCTTCCCAAACAACAAATCTCCATTTCTGTACAGCTCCTCTCCGTCTCACATCCTGAGAATGTCTCTGGCTTTCTCTCTTCTCAGCACGAAGATGCTCTTGCCCCTGCTGCATGTCTGAGGATTGCACCTCACTTCTCAGGTTCTCAGCCGTCTTGCCTCTCTCCACCCCGAGCCCAGACATTCCCTCTCAGATGTCATTTCTTGGCTCTCTCTTGCAAGTCCTCTACTTTCTATCCTCGTTCAACTGTCCAGTCAGGGAACCTGCTGGTATTATTTCCAGAGTGTCCTTTCTTCTTGGTATCTGTTGATTTTTCTTCTTTTTTTCCATCTGGCTTCCAGCCCCTAAGGCTCCCCTAGTACTCCAAGGTCAGCAAATGCCTCCTAATTGCCAGAACCAATAAACTTCTCTCCGTCCTTATTTTGTTTGATCTCTGCACAGCACTGGGTACCTCTGCTTCACCCTTCCTACTTGAAATCCTATCCTCCCTTTGCAGCTGCCATGGTGCTGCCTGGCTCTTCTCAAACTGTCTGTCCCTTCCCGGTTCCTGCTCCCAGTCTTCTTTGCAGTTTCCCAGAACAAGCCTTCTCCCTGGTTTAGCCTCAGTTCCACAATGCCTTTATCCACTTTCTTTCCCTGGCATCTGGTTCAAGTGGGGAGGGGTTAATAACCTGAATAAGTCAGTCCTCCAGGGCACCATTTTGGGAATTGCTTTGGGAGAAAAGCAAAAACTCCTGAGCAGGTTACCAAGTCCTCCATGTGGCTTTCTCAGGCACCCTCACCTCTCCTCTCTCTGTGACCTGTGTACATACACTCACGGCAGCTCAGCCTCTCCTCCCGACTCTGCAGGCTCTATCTGCTTCTAAGATTCTCTCCTTTCCTGGTCACTGGCAACCAGCCATGCATTTTCTTAGAAATTCTCCAGCAAGCCTTTTCTTACCACTTTTAGTCAGAAAAAGTGAGAGGAGAGAAGAAAGCTGGTGGATTGATCAGCCCCAGTACCGCAATGTAGTGATGACTAGCATCCATTGGGCACCTAGTGCCTCACCATATTCATGAGTGTAGCTTTCCTACAACTCCTGCAACTGTAACAGTTATCATATGGAAGATATGTGGGCACAGAAAGCTTAAATATTCTGCCAAGACTACACAGCTCACAAGTGATTGAGTTAGAGTATGATTTCAAGTATCCTGCTTCCTGTTTTAGTACCTAAAGAGCGCAAAATATAGAGATTTATCATTCCTTTGTACTCTGGTATCATGTGTGTTTGCTGCCCCTACTAAACCTTATGCTTTTTGATGGCAGGGTTACATCATGGTCTCCCTCTCCTCAATGCCCAGCAGAGAAGACGATCAGGAATTTGTTGTTAAATTAACTGTGTCTTCCTGACTGTAGTCTAGAAAGAAGACTTGTCCTTTCTGATCCTTACTGATGTCATGAATTCTGACAGATGTGCATCCCAGTTCCTGAAAACATGAGGTCACTCCAGCCTAATCCTAACACAAACAGAGGGTACAGAGGTTGTCCTACGAGTCAGAAGTCACTAGATGTAGTACATAAACACCTGTAAGGGCAATATTACTACCTGTGTTTTTAAAGTAACGAAGCCGAGGCCTAGAATGAACAAAGGTCAACTGTCAGCACTCAAATGGGGCCTGTCTGACAGCAAGTCAGTGCAGTTAGCTACTCATCTAGACGCCCCTCCATCAGCCCAGCAGGTTCTGCAGCGGCCAGAGTCCCCTGGGCTGCTTGTCTTATAGAGTTCCTACACAGAGGCTTCTGGGAGGACACTGGCGCATGCTGCAAGCCACACTGTGCATGTCCTCTTACTTCCTGGGAACCAGTGTTCCTGAACAGTTCTATGGGCCACTGGCATGCTGTCCCTCTTCCCCAAGCCCCTTGTCCTTATTGCCAGCTTTCTTCTTTTTTCTTCCCTCAAGTCCTGCATAGTTGGGCTTTGCTGGGTTCCTTTGTCGTCTTTGGAAAGCCATCCACAAAGCCTTTTCTATGGAAGCTTTTCATAGGTCTGGTTTTCCTTTCTTTTACCCAGGGCGAATGAGAAAAAGAAGCAGCACAAATATAGCATAAATGCCGAGGAGGAGAGGTCTTCCAGAGTCAGCTGCTTTGGTTTTCAGAGGATGCATTTCCTCCCTGGGTTGTTTGCTAGTGCATAACTTCTGCTGGCTTTGTCCAAAGGGAAGGAAGGTGGAGCAGGCTGCTGGATGTTCCCCTCTCCGTGTCTATTGCCCTTGTATCACTACACACAGCCTGTGTATATCTAGTTCATGTTACACAGTTTCAGGAAGAGAAAGCAGAGGCGGTACCCTCATCTTCCTGAGTGGACCCTCTTACTAGGTTTCTCAGACTAAAGAGTGAGATCATGAACACATCTGAGACTCACCATAGCTTCTGTCTGACATGCTCCCCTACTGTAAACATTAGTGCCATGTGAGTTCACATCTGAGCAGCTGTATTGATATGAAAAGACCCCTACTAAAGTCTCTCCTCTTGTTCGGGTGCCAAATTGAAGCTTTTAATCGACAGCTATGTTCAATGGAAAAATACAGAACTCAGGGTGAAAACAACAAGTACTCCATAACATTTGAAATAAGATTCATGAACTTTTACTCTGAACCTTGTCCCACTGTTCTTTGCACGGTCCGCCTTTGCTTTTCATTTCCTTCTGTCTCTCCATACAAACTATTATTTTACTCTCATGGCATGCTAGACAAACAGGTTTCTCTAATCTGTAAATTCAAGGGATTTCTTCCCCTCCTTCTTAATGGGGAGTGAAAGAAACCTAACTGTGGCCCCGGGGTTAACTCGGATGGGATCCTCTGCAATCACCCCGCGTTCTGTGAATGGCATTCATATCCCTTCTCTTATGGCTAGGCATACATTCAAATGGCACAAAACGCAGTTGGAAATCTAGAAATAAGGAGAAACTAAAGCTGAGAGTTTTGAAGTCTCATGGCACTCTGTAATAAAAGAGGATAAAAATCAAGAGTGATTACATAGGAATTGTCAGAAGAAATAACGACAATTCTACATTCTATCATACATTTTTGAGAGCTTTAAAATGCAGAGGACACGCTAGGATGTGTCTGTCAGAGACAGCTTGTTAAGGAGCCAAGTGGAGAAGGGACTGTGTGTCCTCTGCGAAAGCACATGCCTTCTGAAGAGGCCTTAAAAGTTGCTTGATGGACTCTACATTGCTGGCTGGCAACAAACACTGGATAGAATAGTGGATAGGACAATAACGAACAGGCCAACATAGATTCCAAAATGATTTCTGATAGAAGTGAAGTAGACGTGGTGAGAGGAGCACAATTCATAGTTAAGAGCAAGAGTAAGGCGCCACACATCTGTTGTATGATGTCTGTCTCGGGCGGAAACACCACGCGCTTTTCCTTACTAAACATGATTGCACTACTCGTCTCTCTGAGCTTGAGGGATCTGGTGTTTTCCTTCATCTACCAGGGAGTGCAATCAGATGACCAGGTTCACCTACAAAACTCCTTGGTCTAGGGCCTGACCTCTATGCTAATGTCAGTATGCTATGCTGAAAAGATATGAACATGTCCTGGCTCTTGTTTCTTCTTAAACTGAAAAAGAAACGACGCAGGTTTCCTCAGGTATTATAAACATATTTGTGGAAACTAAAGACAATGTTAACTTCTCTAAAATCTAATTCACGTGTGAGGCACAGTTTATTAATTAAAGGGTACTTGTTCAAATATAGATGATCTGAGATAATACATATCCAGTAGTTAATCCTCAGATGTTCAATAAAGGAACCAGAATAAATAAAGGATTCAATAAGGGAACGCACACGCCAGTGGGCTGTAGAGCAACCTGACCTAGCCTGTTCACATGACTCGTACGCTATCTACAGAACTCCTGCCACCTCCTCTTCTGCACACCTTAGTGGACTAGTGACAAAAATTAAAAACCGGATGTGTGCACGTGCATGCGTGTGTGTGTGCGCGAGCTCGCGTGTAGACCCTCGCACATGCACACATGAGCATGAGGAGGTCTGAGGACAACTTGCACGAGTGGTTTTCTCCTTCTCCCACTCCGGTCCTCAGGCTCGGCAGCGAGCATCTTTACCTCTGAGCTATCTCACTGGCCCCAGAGGTAATGCAGGACAGTGTGTTTACAAATGTTAGTCAGTGTGTCTTCGGACGACAACAAGAGTATATTGGCCGTGACCTGAGCATTATACCTAACACACAGGAGAAATTGACAGCATATGGTTAAGGAATGTGTGACTGACGGATGGAATCGTGGAGTAAACAAATGGAGTACGCTCATGGTGCACCGTCACAACATTTAAACAAGACATTAGCACCGGACTCAGGAGGAGCTAGCAAACTCTAGGACAAATCCACTTTATATTTTACTCAATAATTCTCTTTTTGATTGATTCCAAATAGAGAGCACTGGCTCCCTGGTAGATGCTTCCTCATATAATGGCCTGTGTGTTTTCCACCTTTGTGGAAGGAATCTGGTCAATGAACTGGAACACCCTCCATGAAGGCCGACCCAACTGAACACAAGGAACTCACATTTGCTTCTCTCTGGCACTAACAAGAGCAAGTCCCCCTTTCACTAACAAGAGTGAGAGTGAACGCTGTCCCAGAGATGACAGTGGGGTGGGAAGTCACAGCCCCATTTCCCAACTGTAAAGGGACTCAGCAGCTGAGAGAAGGTTTTATGTATGAATAGTTAGCTAAAACTGTTAAAGTGAAATTTAGGTTAAGGGAAAACATTGAGGCAATCAACACAATTTAATTTAATATTCATTAAATTCCTGCAATGTATGTGTTAGTTGCTGTTCAGAGAACACTGAACTGGTTTACAGCTAATTTTCAGTATCTACATTGCAAAACTATGTGATTTCCAATTACTTCAGGCATTTTAAGTTAAATTCAAGGGGAGGAACCAAGACAAAACAAAGGGGAGAAATTCTGAGTTAGCTCATGCATTGTGGCCGACTTGCCTATCCAAATTCCCTTTTCATTTTATTTTCCTAACAAGAGTTCTGATTTTATTTGGTGAGGCAATGTAATGAGTTAAAAATTCTTATCTCCTTGTATATCCATGTTGAGTTACTATGTTATAGGTTCGGATAATCAAATACGCAAGTAGCTTCCGAGGTTACATTTCTGGAAAGTTCTATTGCTACATACTTCGCCCTTCCTCTAGTCTCCACTTTCCTGGCTACATGCTCTGGATGGAGGAGTAGAAAGCCAAGAGATACCACTGGGCTTTCATACGTGATTACATGGCAACACACATGCAGGCCTGTTGACTCCTTGGGACATCTGAGGAAAGCGATCCTGTTCAGTAAAACCACTGTCACCTATTATCTGTAACTCAGAGCCAAGTTTTCTAATTATTGAACAATGAATATTATAGTTTATTGTACTTGGGTAAATATATTAAACATTGTACATTTTAACAACTTCTATTGTCTTTACTTATCACGCATAAATATGATAACGGGAAGGATGGGAATTTTATCTGACATAGACTAAGAAGGTGTTTGACAATGTGGTAAATATGAATACTGTAGTTAATTCTGAGGGATCAAGCCAGATTTACTGGTTTCAACCTTTACCTGTTATTTATCAAATGCTGTGACAACAAAAACCTAATCTTACCGCAGAACCTAATTATGGTATGGAAATATAGTCTGACATTGTTCTTCAAGAATAATATGGTAGCATGCTGATATTGGTAGTTTCCGACATGTAGCTCCTGATCAATACCTGGGGACTGTGAAGGAGGTAACAGGCAATGACACTGAGATCTACGCTATTTACAAATATTAAAATGATATTAGCATCTGCAAGTTCACATGGTTTCTAAGAGTGAGTATTTCCACGTTGGATTGAACGTATTCTTCTGTGGGTTGTATAGATTATGTGGCATGCAGATCAGACACTTATTCATGCCTGTATATATGGTATAGTTGCATATATAGAAATGATTAACAGTCAAATGAACAGTCTACCACTTTTCTTCGTGAATGAATTCTTCCAACAAGGGTTGAAAGAATGTTTTGTCTTCAACCATAGCTGTAAATGCCAGAGAACAGGCTCTCAAAGATTCTCAGGTGACTGCAGGGCCATTAGCAATCCCACATCTTGCTAAGGTATGATTTTGAATTATTCTGCAGGAAGTATGCCATGCACAAAATTCAGCTTTTAGAGTCCTTGTGTGTCTGCTTCTTCTTGGCTTGCTGTGGATCTATAAAGGCTCTCAAGTGATTGTTTTCAGCTGTAGACAAGCCTGCGGTGAAACGCAATAGTAGCAGGCCAATGTGATGGATGGTAAAGTTCAATACTGTGCTAACATTGATTATTATTGTTTCCATCACAGCAGTCAGTGTTGACTGGTTAAACCACCCCCCAATTCCAATGACCCCCCCCCTTCCTTCTTCCCTTTCTTTATCCAGAAGCATTTGCCATTAGGAATGACAATTCTCATGGCTTGAATCTGGACGGTCTCTTAGAAACTCATGTTTTGAATACTTCGTCCCAGCTTGTGAAGCCATTAGGACTGAAGGCCTGGTTAGCAGGAAATAGCTCGCAGGGCCAGGGATGGGACTCAAAGGTCATATCTGCTCCTGTTTCTCTCTGATCTTGCTTCCTGTGCCACACTGTGTGAGAGCGCTCTACTGCTTCCTCAGCTGCCACAGAACTGCTCTTCCATCTCCCCACCTCATGATGGGCACAAGCCCCTCTGATGCCATTAGGAAGCTTTCTACACTGAGTTGCTTCTGTTGGGTAAGAGAAAAGTAAAACAGCAAGGTGCCAATTATGGGCAAGCACAAAGGCCTCAGCTTACACTAGTATGCCCTGAGCATCATACAATTAATAAGAAAATTAATACCCAGAGAATCTCTTCTTCGTCGTACAATAGTTGGTAACTTTCTAGATAACTATCATGGAAGGAACAGGCACTCTATCTTCTTCCTTATGGAACCAATAGTAGGACTTTCTGTTAATTATACCATATGTATGCCCAACTGATAGAAATGGTACAAATTAATTTACCATTATTATAGAGCATTATTGTTTGCATATTCAGAAGTTGCTTCTTAAAAATGAAGTAATTATTTATTCCACTTGAAGGGAAAGCATGCCCATTATTCTAATATTGGTGAATAGGACATTGGTAAGGTTATAAAGAAAAACTCTTATAAAATAATGAGTCTATGGCACCTTCTAATAGTGGAGAAGTATTGGGAGGTTCTTAGATTGCTCAGGTCCCTTTCGTGCTTAAGTTGGTAAATACCTTTCAGGTTTCAATTTGTTTTTGTAAATGAGTTTTCTTATTAGGGGAAGAATATTTCTGTCAGTTAAAAGGACCATTCCAGTTTGGTGGGAAAATCACTAATTATATCTTGTCACAAGTAATATGTTTTTGTTTGGCAGATGTGAGTGTGTGTTTATTGAGACTTAGCAGTACAGGGTCCCATATGTCCTGGAAGGACTCTAAAATATCAATAAAATTTCCGAATATAAATTCCTAAACACAAAAGTTCTTGGAAATACTAACAAGGTGTCCACATAATTTCTTTTCTCCTTCTTAAACTTCAGCAAAAATGCAAATCTAAGTTGAGATTGGGAAACAATTTAAAAATATTCTATTTAGTTATGATCACATCATCACTACCAAAGGATTAACTACCAAAATGTTTTATGATACCCAAGAAACTTTTAATCATTGAGAACTTGACTTTGATGTATAAAAATTTATGGTAAACTAAGTTTCTATTTAGATAGAAACTTACTCTATCTGAAGTCAGATGTATAAATCTAAGGGTTTTGAAAAACGCAGATTCGTGAACTGAAAGTGACATGGTTTCAAATATAGAATGTTCTTTACTGTAAACTTCAGAACCCAGTTTCCTCATCCACAGAGCAAATTCTAAGTGCTCCAGCCTTGCAAGGTTGGGGATATACATGAGTTGCATTTCTCTTATGAACACTTGCTTGGTATTTTGTCCTTGAATATATCTTTTATTCAAAATCAGAATTTTTCTTCCTTTTTAGGAATTATTGTTCTAGCACCTCATTAGAGAACTTGCTCAATGAGGCAATTTCTTCTCTCTATTCCTTTTCTAGTCTCCAATACCCAAACCTTCACTCATCTTGACAGGTTTGCTTGCTTTAAATGTCCACTGGTGTTTTTAGAAGGACATTTTGTTTCATCCCCCAGCCCCTTACTTTTGAATAGTAAAAAGTCTTAAAAGTAAAAATTTTCAAATGTTTCCTAGGGACTTGCTTTTTTTTTCTTTATTTCTTTTTTTACTTGCTGTCTACGAATGACAACTTCCCGACGCCAGTCGCTCCTGACCTAACTTCAAATCTTCTGTTTCAGTGGTTTTAAATTACATTTTCAGAGCTACACTGGAGCAGGCCCAAGGCAACAACCTCCACAGGAGCAGGTACAGGGGAACCATCTTTGAGGGAACAGGTTCAAGCCAGAGACTGCTGTGCGACAGGGCATGAATCAGAGACTTCTGAGGTAGCAGCCCTGAGCCAGTGACCTCTGCCAAAGCAGGCCCAAACCAGTGACCTCAGCATGTCAAGCCCCAAGCAAACAACCTCTGTGGTAGCAGGCCCGAATGGCCCCTGGTATTACAGAGCAACCTCAGGAGGCGTTGAGTGACCTCCAGGGTGACTGGAACCATGACCCTGACTGCACCACGAGGAGCAACCATCTGAGCTTGCAACCACTGGCACCTGGAAAATTGGACACCAGAGACACAGCCTCAACTACACCATTCAGGGGAAAAGATGGTAGACAAGGTAAGAACACATTGAACACCACAAAAAACAACATGACACCAATAAAAACTAGTGGCCCTACAACAGCAAGACTTAACCAACCAAATATAGATGAAGCAGAAGAAGATGACCTAAAAAAAACTTTAGGAGGATGTTTGAAGCCCTAAGAGAGGAAAGGAAGAAATCTCTCAAATAAATATAGGAAAAGACAAACAAAAAAATTGGAAGATATCAAGAAATCCCTTAAAGAAAACCAAGAAAAAGCAATCAAACATATGAAAGAAACTATTTAAGACTCGAAAACCAAAATAGAGACAATAAAGAAAACACAAACTGAGGGAATTACAGAAACAGAAATTATGAGGAAATGATCAGGAACCACAAATGCAAGCATAAACAGCAGAATACAAGAGATAGAATCTCAAGCACTGAAGATAAAATAAAGAAAATAGACTCATTAGTCAAAGAAAACACTAAATCTAACAAAAGCTTAACATGAAATTTGCAGGAAATATGGGACACTATGAAAAAACCAAACCCAACAATAATAGGGATAGAAGGAGAAGTCCAACTCAAAAGCAAAGAAAATATATTCAACAAAATCATAGAAGAAAACTATCCCAACCTAAAGAAAGTTATGCATATGAAAATACAAGACACTTACAGAACACCAAATAGACTAGATCGAAAAAAAGTACCCTCACCACATAAAAATCAAAACACTAAACATACAGAATAAAAAAAAGAATATTAAGAGCTGCAAAGGAAAAAGGTCAAGTAACATATAAAGATAGACCTATCAGATTTACACCTGACTTCTCTCTCAATGGAAACAATGAAAGCCAGAAGGTCCTGGTCAAGCATTATGCAGACATTAAGTGACTACGGATGCCAGCTCATATTACTATATTTAGCAATACTTTCAATCACCATAGAAGGACAAAACAAGACATTTCATGACATAACCAGATTTAACCAATACCTAGCCACAAATCCAGCCCTATGCAAAATATTAGAAGGAAAACTCCAACCCAAGGAAGTTGGCTACATCCACAAAAACACAGACAATAGATGGTCTCACAAAAGCAAATCCAAAAAAAAAAAAAGAAACACATACACACTATACTATTACCAACAATGAAAACTAAAATAACAGGAGGTAGCAGTTACTCTTCATTAATATCTCCTAATATAGACGGACTCAACTCACACAAAAAGACACAGGCTAACAGATTGGATACAATAACAGAATCCATCCTTCTGCTGCATACAAGAAACACACCTCAACTTCAGAGAAAGACATTGCCTCAGGTTGGGAAAAATTTTCCAATCAAATGGACCTAAGAAACAAGCTGGTGTAGCTATTCTAATATCTAACAAAAGAGAATTCCAACTATAATCAATCAAAAGAGACAAAGAAGGACATTTCATATTAATAGGAAAAAATCCATCAAGAGGAAATCTTAATACTGAATATCAATGACCAAAATACAAGGGAACCTTTGTATTTAAAAGAAATACTTCTAAAGCTTAAATCACACATTAAAACACACACATTAATAGTGGGAGACTTCAACACTCCCCTCTCACCACTGAACAGGTCTGTCAAACAGAAAATCAACAGAGAAATAAGGAAACTAACAGAAGTCATGAATCAAATGGACTTAACAGACATCTATAGAACATACCATCCAAATATAAAAGAATATATCTTTTCTCAGCACCTCATGAAACCTTCTCAAAAATTGACTGCATACTAGGTAACAAAGCAAACCTCAACAGATACAAAAAAAATGGAATAACCCCATGTATCTTATAAGATCACAATGGCTTAAAATTAGAATTCAACAGCAACACTTATTTCAGAAAGACCACAAACACATGGAAATTAAATAATGCTCACCTGAATCATCAATGGGTCAAGGAAGAAGTAAAGGAAGAAATTGAAGACTTCCTCAAATTCAATGAAAATGACCACACAACATACTAAAATTTATGGGACACAATGAAAGCAGTGTTAAGAGGAAAGTTCATAGCACTAAATGCCTACATAAAAAAGCTGGAAAAATTCCACACTAGTTAGTTAACAGAACACTTGAAAACTAAAGAACAAAAAGAAGCAAACTCACCCAGGAGGATTAGATATCAGGAAATAATGAAAATGAGAACTGAAATCAACAAAATAGAAACAAATAAAAACAATACAAAGAATCCATAAGACAAAGAGTTGGTTCTTTGAGACAATCCACAAAATAGACAAATCTTTATCCAAACTAAGCAAAAGGCAGAGAGAGAATACCCAAATTAACAAAATCAGAAATGAAAAGGGGGACATAACAACAGGCACAGAGAAAATCCAGAAAATCATTAAGTTACATTGCAAAAAAACTGTACTCCACAAAATTGGAAAATTTAAAGGAAATAAACAACTTTCTGGATAAATATCACTTGCCAAAATTAAATCAAAATTAGATAAGCAAATTAAATAGACCTACAACTGCTAAAGAAATAGAAACATCATCAAGTCTCCCAATCAAAAAAAGGCCCAGGACCAGATGGTTTCAGAACAGAATTCTACAATATTTTCAAAGAAGAACTAATAACAATGCTCCTCAAATTGTTCCACACAATAGAAACAGAAGGAACATTGCCAAACTCTTTTCATGAGGCTACAATTACGCTGATACCCAAACCACAATACTAAGAAAGAGAATTACAGACCAATCTCTCATGAACATTGATGCAAAAATACTCAACAAAATGCTAGCAAACCAAATCCAAGAACACATCAGAACCATTATCTATCATGATCAGGTCGGCTTCACCCCAGAGATGCAGGGATGGTTCAACATACAAAAATCTGTCAATGTAATCCATCATATAAACAAACTGAAAAATAAAAACCACATGATCATCTCATTAGATGCTGAAAAAGCTTTTGACAAAATACAACATCCCTTCATGGTAAAGGTCTTGGAGAGAGGGAGAGAGCAGGGATACAAGGAACATACCTAAACATAATTAAAGTCATTATACAGCAAGTCAACAGCCAACATCAAGCTAATCAGAAATCAGGAATAAGACAAGGTCCACTCTCTCCATATCTGTTCAATACAGTACTTGAGGTTCTAGCTAGAGTAATGAGTCAACAAAAGGAGATCAAGGGAATACAAGTTGGAAATAGAAGTCAAACTCTCACTATTTGCTAATGATATGATAGTTTACATAAGCGACTCCAAAAATTCTACCAAGGAAATTCTATAACTCATAAACAACTTCAGTAATGTAGCAGGATACAAGATTAACTCAAAAAATCAGTAGCCCTCCTTTACATATATGGTAAATGAGCTGAGAATGAAATCAGAGAAACATTACTCATCACAGTAACAGCATAAAATATCTCAGAGTAACTCTGACCAAACAAGTGGAAGACTTGTATGACAAGAACTCTAAATGTTTGAAAAAAGAAATTGAAGCAGACACCAGAAAGTGGAAAGACCACACATGCTCTTGGGTAGGTAGAATTAACATAATAAAATGGCAATCTTACCCAAAGCAATCTACAGATTCAATGCAATGCCCATCAAAATCCCAGCAAAATTCTTCACAGACCTCTAAATAACGGTACTCAAATTCATACGGAAAAGAAAAAAAACCCAGGATAATCCAAACAATCCTGTGGTGTAGGCATAAGTCGCAAACAATGCCACACCAGTTTGGAATTATGATTAATATGGTGATATTTATTTAAAGGGGAAAAAACTTACAGATCACCGTCCCAGACAACAGCCCCCTGCGCAACCAGGAAGGGAGTCTAGTCGCTGGCAGAGCAGGAAGTGAAGAGAGAGAGGAGAGGGAAGACCACGCCCCAATGGGCTGGTAACTCAGCGGCTATAGGCTGGAGGAGCGGAAGGACCTCCTGCAACACTGTACAATAAAGGAACTTCGGGATGCATCATAGTCCCTGACTTCAAACTCTACTACAGAGCTACAGTACTGAAAACAGCCTGGTATTGGCATTCAAACAGACAGGAGGACCAATGGAACTGAATTGAAGACCCAGATATTAATCCACACACCTATGAACACCTGATTTTTGACAAAGAAGCAAAAAATATCAAATGGAAAAAAGAAAGCATATTTAACAAATGATGCTGGTATAATTGGATATTAACATGTAAAAGAATGGAAATAGATCCTTATCTGTTGCCATGCATGAAACTCAAGTCCAAATATATCATAGACCTCAGCATAAATCCAACTATACTAAACCTCATAAAAGAGAAAGTGTGAAGTACTCTTGAACGCATTGGCACAGTAGACCACTTCCTAAATATAACCCCAGTGGCACAAATACGGAGAGAAACAATTAATAAATGGGACCTCCTGAAACTGAAAAGCTTCTATAAAGCAAAGAACACAGTCAACAAGACAAAACGACAGCCTACAGAATGGGAAAAGATCTTCAACAACCCCAAATCAGACAGAGGACTGACCTCCAAAATATATAAAGAACTCAAGAAATAGGTCATAAAAAGAACAAATAATACATTAAAAAATGGAGTATGGACCTAAACAGAGAACTCTCAACAGAGAAATCTAGAATGACTGAAAGACACTTAAGGAAATGTTCAATATCCTTAGTCATCAGAGAAATGCAAATCAAAACAACTCTGAGATTCTATCTTACACCAGTAAGAATGGCCAAGATCAAAACACTGATGACAACTTATGCTGGAGAGGTGGTGGGGAAAAGGGAACACTCCTGTATTGCAGGTGGGATTGCAAACTGGCACTGCCCCTTTGGATATCAATATGGCGATTTAACAGAAAATTAGGAAACAACCTATCTCAAGACCTTGCAATACGACTTTTGAGTATATAACAAAAGGATGCTCAATCGTACCACAAGGACATGTGCTCAGCTATGTTCATTGCAACACTGTTTGTCATAGCCAGAACTTGGAAACAACCTAAATGCCCCTTGACCGAAGAATGAATAAGGAAAATGTGGTACATTTACACAATGAAATACTACACAGCAGAAAAAAATGACATCTTGAAATTTGCGGGTAAATGTATGGATCTAAAAAACATCATACTGAGTGAGGTAACCTAGACCCAGAAAGACAAATATCATATGTACTCACTCATAAGTGATTTTTAAACATAAAGCAAAGAAAAAACAGCCTACAGATCACGATTCCAGGGAACCTAGAGAACAATGAGGACCCTAAGAGAGACATACAGGGATCTAAACAACATGGGAAGTAGAAAAAGGCACAATTTTACTCTGGAGTCAACTGGGAGCATGGGGACCATGGGAGAGGGTAGAAGAGGAGGGGAAAGGAAGAGAGGGGAGCAGAGAAAAATATTTAGCTCAATAAATCAATTAAAATATTCAATTTTCTCTGTCTTACCTTCCTAGTAGATTTTTAACATCCTGAACATCCCATCATCCTAAGTGGTATCCTGGCACCTGAAGTCGCCCCATTTAGAGCCTTTGGCCTGAGTTTCTATTTTTCTTTTGTTCAGCAGAGTCCATTTCATTTCCAAGCTGATACTCTACTAATACATGGGAATAGTGTGTTTTCCGGGAGCAAGCACAGAAGCTGGGCGTGCTTGGTCTGTCTCCATCCTTATGCACTTTTACGGGACACTGTGACACCTAGCTTCTGGTTTACATGGTGATCAAACCCCTGATGATCAGCACTTCCCACTTGGCACAGCATTAACGAATCCTTGCAGTCGACTCCGCAACATTCTGGTGTCAGCATCTTCCGCACTGGAGAAGGCAGGCGAGTGAATGATAGCTGTGCTCACAGGGCTCACTCACTAAAGGCTCTGGGAAGAGAGCTGGACGGCAGTCTAGCTTTAGAAAAGTTTGATTAATAACCAACAGAGTTGGTGCCATATAAAATATGGCAGCAGTCTTCTTTTTTATTACAGTATTAAGAAAAACATCCTTCCTCTGGTTTAGAGATTAGATTACTTATCTTGAATGTCTGAGGTTCTTTATGATGCCCTAAGAATTCTATCTTCTTAAAGCCAAGCCCAGATGGAAGAATATGCTTACAATAGCTAGACACTAAAATTTTATATATTTTATTTACCATTATTATCATTTGTCTGATATATTTACTCAACATTTAGTCTTCTCTCTTCCTTCTCTCTACAGGAAGCCAGCTACTAAACTGGAATCTTGTGCTGCTGATGTAAATTAAAATGAGATCAAAGTCACCTCATAGGACAGCAAAATCATTAAAATTAGGGATACCATGACATTTGCATGACATTTCTGCTTCTGAGCTTGCGTCGCTGTCCCTGCTGCCTAGAATGCCTTCCTCTCTTTTCTATAGTGATTCAAATCCATCCAAACCTTCCAAGCTCAAGCCAAATCCCTCCTTGATGAATGTAGCCCCCGCAGATCACGCCTGCCTCTAAGCCCTGCTACCCTGTTCTCTGTGGCGCAGACTGGCCCCGTCTGCTCCAGAGCCCTTCATTTATAAATGACTTGTCCTCGCTGCTGCATGTTTGGAACTTGTGCGCTTCCTGACGACAATTCACTGCCCACGGCAAACATTTTCATATCCTCATGGCATCCTGTGTACGAATCAGAAATTACTTCTGTGGTTCAAATTGCAAGAGCAGACACATGTGAGAGGAGTGTTGCTATCAGTGTTGGCTAAAGCGGAGTCCCAGCACGGGACTGCAAGGGAGAACAAGAACGGGGATCAGAGCCTTTTCTTCCAGTGCAATGAGAGAAGGAAGCTTAGAGTGATTCCGACCATTTAAAATAACCCTGACTTACACATTTGTAAAATTTCAAAATAGATTAGAAGAGACGGAGATTTAGTTCGAAAACAGAAATGAATAGAAAAGAAACAGATCTCTGGAGATACAGCTGCAGATATCTAAATTCTGTGGGAGGACGTCTTTACCTTGGTTAGTGCCATTAAGATTGATGATAAGATTCTTGTTGTTTAAATGCTGTTAATAGCTCTGCCACTAAAGGCAGCTCAAAAGCAAGCCCCCAAAATGGCATGTCCCCCATGATTTGTACCCTTTAACTAGACTCAGAAAAACATTCCCGAAATACATACATACACATTGACAAAGAAAACACAGCCATTTTCCATCACTTATTCTTCCCCTTGATGATAATGGCTGAGAACAGACCAAGTGCTGAAAAGGCTTTATTTTGATGTACAAAGAAGAAAAGTGACTTAGATCTGTTGGAGCCAAATTCTTGCTCCTTGAAATACTCCAAGTGGAGAAAAGCGGCCATGTGAACAGGGACGAAGGATACCGTAGAACTCAGCAGCAGGAACCATGACTGCTGCCATCAAGGGCTTTCTGTGTTTGAGGCATCAACATTTCTCTTGCCCACACCGACTCTCTCTCAGTGCCCTGTGCTGCTCATGTGCTTGCAGGGTGATGGATAAACACTCTAACTGCAAATGAGACCCCAATAGTTCCATTTTTGACATACAGGGTTTATGTGGATCAGTGGCTAGAAAACTGAATTCACACTACTTTTCATATTATGATGTGCTGGCATCTCAGATTATTTCTTAAAATGCTATTGCATCTGTAACTGGATAAAATGGCTTGCATTGGGCTGTTTGTTCTGGATTCCATGAAACTCTATGTCTGGTTAAAAGTTGCCCAATTCTATCTCAGCTGCAAGGATTTGTGTACAGGTTTCATTCCTAGCAATACTCTATTTAGTGTGTCTGCTAGACATGAAATCAATAGCCAATCAAAATAACTTTTTTTCTTGAAATGCTAGTGTTGAAGGCAAAATGTATTTGGAAAAGAAGCTGTGCATTTTCAAAGATCTAGTAGCATAATCGTATAATAAACATTTAAATTTCCCGCCTTGATGTTCCTGGTGAGTCTTTTGAAGGCCCTCTCGGAGGTATAAGCTACTTGTAATGAACTTTAAATGCCTCCTCTCAGGGTATATTTTTTTCTATTAGAGAAAAGTTCATGATGATAACATTCTGTATGAACAGAAGGATTTGTAAGATCTAGTTGATAGCCCGTTTAATATAAGATAATGTGCACCTAATAAAATTGACTTTTAGAAAACCCAAAGATTTGAATAATCTTTAACTTTGTTAGACTAGTATGTGACTTGCACTGACTGGGACTGAACTTAACAAATGGCTACTGTTGAAAAGAATGGAATATTCATTTTAATAATAGAACTATATCCTTTGCCACAACTATTTCCCTAATATGAATTGTTTTTTTTTCTTTTTATACTAGAACAAAATTGTATCAAAATGACTCATTACATTGAACATCTCTTCAGTAAAGCCACAATGTGTCAGCAGCAATACTGAAAGAGGCAAACAGACAGTAGTAAGTGGGGGCTGGAGAGAGAGCTCAGCCGTTAAAGCACTGGCTGCTCTTCCAGGGGAGCCGGGTTCAACTCCCAGAACCCACATGTTAGCTCAAACCATCCATAATTCCACTTCCAGGGCATCCTATAGATTCTCTGACCTCTGCAGGCACCACACACACACACACACACACACACACACACGATGCACACACATACATTCAGGCAAAATAATCATGGATATAAAGTAAAATAAATAAATCTAAAAAAAATAGACAAATAAAAGTTTCTTAAAAACAGTGCCTGGGATTCTGCCCTGACCCCCACACATGATAAATGCTCTCATTTGTAGGTAGAAAGTCAGTGTGAAAGCAATAGTAGTTTACTGACGCTCACAGAAGATGAGGTGTAGAACCCTCATCGCAAGGCTGAGTCAACATCTTGCTGTTGACGACCAGACCTGGCAGCTGGGAAGCACTTCTCTTCCGTGTCCCATCCTGTCCTCCCCAATGGCAGAGAGTAAGTTGACAATTTAGGCCTATTCAAAGAAGTCTTCACTCTGCCTAAGCTCCCTGTAAATCTGTCTTACACATGATAATGCAATTAATTTTGTGTTCACAGCATGAAGGCTAATACCACAGAGCCAACTGCTCTTAGGGCAAAAACAAGGAGTATTCCTTTACCCACAAGCAGCCTTCTGGTATCCCAACCCATGCTCCTGTATGTTGTAGTGTCTTGTTGGTCTGAAAACAAACGAGTTTAATAGATTTTTTTTAATGAAAATTTCAGCTTTGCTGTTTAAGAGACATAAGGGGTATGCAACCCCAAATTTAATATTTTTGTCTATGTGAAATGTATTATTACTAGTGTCTTAGTTTGGGTTTTTATTGCTGTGAATAGACACCATGACCACAGCAATTCTTACAAAGAAAACATTTAATTGAGGGTAGGTAGCTTTCAGGTTTAGAGGTTCAATTCATTTATGAGCAATGATGGGAGCATACTGGCATGCAGGCAGGTGTGGTGCTGGAGCAGCGAGTCCTACATCTTGACTCAGAGGCAACAGGAATCGACTGATACACTGAGTAAAGCTTCAGAAAAAGACCTCAGAGTCTGCCCTTGTAGTGGCATAGTTCCTCCAACAAGGCCACACCTCCTAATAGTGCCACTCCCTATGAGCTTATGGGGGTCAAATATGTTAAAATTACTACCATTAGCTTACTATAGATAAAATAAAGTGATTTCTTACAAAGCTATAATCTGTTTGTATGAGTGTATAGACACATTTCTAAATAATAAGAAAACTTATGTACTAATCTATGAAGACGAAAAACTTGAAAAGTAAGCAGACTTATCAATAGATCATAGTAGACAACAGGATTATAAAAAAACTTGCATTTAAATAGTAATTATGTAAGATTATGCAGAAGCCAAGAGTGGTGGTACATACCTAGAATTTCAGCATTCAGAGGGTAGATGCAGGAGGATTGCTGCAACTTTGAGGCCAGCGTGGTTTACAAAGAAATTTTGAGGCCATTCAGGACTACATAAGGAGACTTTTTCTTAAAACACAAGCAAAACAAACCAAAACAAAATTATAATGAAAAGAAACTAGCACAAATTCTTAACAACTAATGACATCTATGTACTTCCATTTCTCAAATATTTACAAAATGAACAAATGTCTCATTTGTGAGTCTAAGATCTCCTATAAACACATGAGTTGATTAAACTTGATACCAATTTTATATCTGCTAGGAACTGTGCTTTCACACAGCTGCTAATTTTCAGAGAGAAAAAAACCTCCAGTTGTTTCAAACCACTGAACATGATAATAGGAAAAAATGAGACTGGTCATTAACTCTGGTAACTGCCTTTGCCTTCATCTCCGGCTTTTAGTTAACCAAATGAATTAATGACTGCTAGTCCTCCAAAGAATTATTACTTAATTTAATCTGTGCAATCTTGTGGACAAACCCAAGCTTCAACTACCACCCCAGTGCAGATGGCGTTTTAGTCTATGTCACCAACCTTGACTTGTCTCTGAAGTCCCCAGCTCCTGTTTCCAAAAACCTCTTCCTCTCAGTTGTTCTTCCCCGCAGGCTTTAACTTTGCTCTGAGGGTGTTGCCTACCTTCTGATTCTTCATCTAAATTCATCAATTGTCTTTAACCATAATCTGCTATAGGGCTGAAGATCTGGATCAGCAGTGAAGTGAACATGCTACTCTTGTAGAGAGAGGACTGGAGTTCAGTCCCCCCCCCCCCATCCACCCACAAAAGAGACTCACAACTCCCTGGAATTCCGAATCCAGGAGATTTGACTCCTCGTTTGTCTCTATGGTCACTCACACAGAAATGTGGGTACACAGACAAAGACTTGCACCGATAATGCATTATCAAGTCCCATGCTGTTGCCTCTAGCATTTTCAACGGTGTACTTACTGTTTCTATTCTATTCACTCTGTTTCCTTCAGTCTCTAATTATACTTATCTAAAAATAACTCAGCCAGACATGGTAGCACACACCTGTAACCTCAGCAGTTTGGGTGCTGAAACAGAAGATTGCTGCTAGCTCAAGGCTAGCCTGGGCTACACAGGGATTGCTAGATCTGCAGGGGATATATGAATATATGGTAAAACTCTGCCTCAAAATAAATAATAAAAAATAAATAAAACCAAAAAGACACATAAGCAAACCTCCCCCCCCCCAAATGTACTAGCTATTTGAAAAGCAGAAGAACTTAGATTTTACATGGTTCTTTGCTTCCATTGAAAAAGCAGCAGCGTCTCTGACTAACTGGGTATTCTGTACACAGAACCTTTGCTGCATATAAAATTTTCAATTGTTTTCAGCCCAAAATTTTTCAAATATTTCAGTGTTGTTTAAAGAGCAAGCATTGGGCCAGAGAGATGCTTGAGTTCAATTACAGGGACCCACGTGATACAAAAAAAGAACAGACTTTCACAAGTTGAACCCACACACACACTCACACACACACACAAACTCACACACACACACACATACACACATTAACAAACATAATAAACAGAAAATGTAATGACATTTTGTCTGTAATCTAACAAAGAAAGCATGCTTGAAGATAGGAGTGCAGAGCTGAGCCACTGGTAAGCCACAGAGGCCAGGCAGTGGTGGCACAAAGCTTTAATCCTAGTACTTGAGAGACAGAGGCAGAGGAATCTCTGTTAGTTCAAGGCCACCCTGGATTACACGAGATTGAATCTATCTAAAAGAGAAACAGAGTTCACACAAAGGTATTCCCAGCACTAGGGATCCCATGCCTTTAATCCCAGCACTAGGGAGGTGGAGACAGGATATGGCTGGGCAGAGAGAAGAATGTAAGGTGGGAGGAGACAGGAACTCAGTGCAGTCTGAGATTTGGTGGAGACAGTTGCAGTCTAAGGATGCAGTCAGTCTGAGGACAGGATGGCCCCTTTGATCTGAGCATTGGTAAAGGTAAAAGGTCTCCATGGTGGCTGCTTTCACTCCCTAATATTTGACTCTAGGTTTTATTCATTAAGACCAATTAGAATTCATGCTACAAGCAAATATTTAAAAACTTTAAGTTCAATGCTTTCTCTTTCATATTTCATAATTTTGTCTTCTAGAATATTCTGCCTAACCCACTGACACTAATTTTTTCAATAAACTTTATATCTCAACTATATTATTTAGATCTGTGAACCATTTTAATTCTCTAAATGATATAACGTGTAATAGAATGCTTATCTTTTCCCTTTGTAAATGTAGTTATCTACTTGTTCCCCCAATGAAGACCTCTAAGTAAGGGAAACAAAGCAGTCTGATTTTCATTTAGGCTGGTCAATCTGTTCGCTATCTAAATGACCAAGCGAGAGTCCTTAGGAGGAACACAAAACAGGCAGGATGCAACTCCCATCAGCGCTGCCCAGGATCCATAGCTTAGCAACTCACTGAACTTTGTGAACACTTCTTATGTTTTTTTCTCTACTCTCTGTTTTTAAATCTTGATTATTTCTCCTTGGGGTAAAGAAAGGAGTCAATGATATTGAAGAATATAAAGATGAATGATAAAAGTTTGAGTGAGGTAAGAAAATGTTGGGGATGGGTTCAGAATAAGAGGTTTATTAGCTTAAAAAGAGAGATAGTACTTGATTTCAAATGGCATTTGTCTTCCTCTCTTCTCAGCCTTGACAGTTCTCCAGATCAGAAGGAACACAGCTTCATAACACTACCTTGGACCTTGTTAGACCCATGCTACCTGTGGGTTACATTCAATATTCTGAATTTTGAGTGTTTGCAGTTTCATAAGGAAAGGCAATGGCTAATATTGCCTGGGAAAATGACTTCCAATAAATACTTTATAAAAAAGTGTAGTTTATAAGAAAAATTATATGTTACCAGTTGACTAAGAATAGGTTGTAAAGCAAAAAGTGGATCACATTGAATTTACCCTCCTTGGTAAACATTTTAGGTGAGTTCCTTAAAAGCAGAGTCAGGGTTTTACTTTGTTCTGCACTCTGCATTCCTTCTAGGAAGGATGCCACGTCTCCAGGACTGCAGCACACTGTACACGTCTTAACTCCTGAGAACAAGTCACAAGGAAGAAATCTCACCCTTTGAACAACACAGTAGCAACCTCAGGCTCAGGTGAAGCATGTGTCTTCACTTCGACACTTTGGAAGCAACACAGAGATGATTTCTAATCTCCCCCCTCTGCCATTGCCATATGCTCTGAGATTTACGCGATAGGGGCAGATGTGTAATCTGGGAAAAAATCCAAAATCAAGACTTCCTTGGAGCTAAAGGCATTGTGTCTGCAATGCCAGCTCAACATAGTATGCCCAGATATTCTAATTCAAAGAAAACAAAGCACAGAGAAAAAAGAAACGCAAAACAGGTAACTAGCACATTATCTGTTCAACTATGGCTTACTCAAGTCGTATTTCCAGGGGCCTGGCATGGAAAGCCCCTCAGCTTTCCAGACCCCCAGTGCAAAGGCAGCTCTTTAGATGTGTGATGGTCTTGGTGCAAGTCTCCTAACTCACCACTCAACGTGGTAACGCAAGTCTTAAGTGACTAGCGAGTCCAAGAAACAGACCTGAGTTTCATCTCTGTAACAAATACATATATATTTACACATACAGGCACACATGCACACACATACACACACACACATATACACATATATGGCCAGGAACAGTAGAAAATGCTTGCATTTCTAGTGCTGGGGAGGCAGAGACAGGCTGATCCCTGTGGCTTGCTGCTCAGCTAGCCGAGACTACTTATGCTATTCTGGGTTAATAAGAGATCCTGATCACACCGCCCACCTTTGAACCTCAAAAGGTATAGAGCATGAGAAGAGTGACATTTGTCATGTAATTGTTTCCTCTGGGCTCTACTAGAATGTGCACACACACACACACACACACACACACACACACACACACACACACCCCACCACCACCACCACCACCAAGGTGAGAACAAGTGCAAGCAAGGAAGGCTTTTTTTTTTAACAGAGCTTGTTTAATTCGGTCCAGTACCTAAAGGACTTATCACACAGCCCTCTCACCCACCAGTTTTTGAATGTGGAGTCACTCTGAAGAACATTCCAGAGGTTCAAAAGGAATCCTGATTACTATATGATCCATAGTCTGCAGAAGCAGTGACCACAGAGCTGGGTAAACCTCATCTCCCCCACTTCATGACAGGGCACCTTACAACCCAATAAAAGCTCCTCCTCTGTGAACCCTATTTTATTTCTTCCTATAACAATGAATCACCATGAACATCTCTAGACAAAACAATAAACCATAGCTTGTAACTACAAATATAACAACTTTTTACTGTGTAGCTTCTTATCAAGCAGAGATTCCCATCTCTAGCTTTCTCAGGGTATAACGGGCATCAGTCTCCACTTCATTGCCATGTCCTATGGAGTTCTGCAATTTCACAAACAGTTTTGCATGTCAAATGTGAACTGGAGCCAATTAAACACAGTCATGCCTGGCACCAGGTATGTTCCTATCCACATCAAACCCAGAGCCTTATGTGAATCCAGCCCTTTATAAAAGAAAACCATGTGTTCATTCCCCCAACAAATAACAAATGGGGTCATGTTTTCTCTTCCAATTGTAAATCAAGTCTCAGGATCTGATGATAAAAACATACAGATCCTGGTTAAATAAAGACAAATATGCATTTAAATGTATTATTCTGCTCATGGGAAATTAAAGAAATCCTTATGCTAGGCTTTTTGATAAACAAAAAACAAACAAGTAGAAGAGCCAAGAGTGAATAGTGGAAATTGTCTATACTTAGGATTTAAGATGGCCTTTCCGGTAAATGCTGGGACTAGGAGTGTGAAGCTCGGGAAGACGGTGAATCTTGGAGGATCTGACAATCAAGTCAAAAGAAGGAGGAGTCAAAGCAGTGATTACAGTCTTGGTAGAAGGGTGGCTAAAAATGCTCCCCCCAACACCTGGAATATTCTTCTAGCAAAGGAGTTTGACTCTCGAGAGGGAAAAGAGTCAAGTCGTGAGAATCACCTCATCATGTTTCTCTGAAAATTTCAGCCACATAATTACTATCTTAAGGCAATTAAATTTAGTTTATTCCAAGAAATTAGAAAATGACATGGAAGTTATCCCAAGTTAATAATATCTCACAAGTTCTCCAGAATAAGCTAACTGAAGTACTCTACAGGGAAAACAAAGGGGAATAGAAGCCCATCTATCCATGCTTCTCACACAAGAGCCAGCCAAGGACTGGGATTCTTGTACTTTGGAAGCAACAGGAGAGTATCAGAAGGAAACACGAAAGAAACTTAGATTCTCAAGTGAACCTAAAATAAGTTTGAATGAATTACTCAGGATGTAGTACAGAGTCAAGGAAATAGAGAAATTATGAGCAAGGATTTAATGGACATTATACTGTAGTCTCCTACTAATGTACTAAATATAGAAGGTATTCCACAAAACAGAGAGAAAGGACATGAGACATATTAGAAGACATAATCTCCCCCAAATTATGAAACATTTTAATATATGTCATTGGGTGTATACTGAATACCAAGAAGGTATATAAAGAAATATAAAGGTATATAACAAGGATCATTAGAAAATGTTCATTAAGCTTTAGAGAGTAATAAAACAAATGCAAAGACAATGGAGTTTAAAAATATAGATGGAGAAGAGACTGATCATGGATAGAGACAATACTAAGGCTGAGAACTGAATTTTCATAGTAGAAGGCAGAAGCCAGTTTAAAAGAAAAAAAATGCAAGAAAAGAAACAGAAACAAAAAACAGCGTGTTATCAGGCTAACATTAAATAGCCAGAAAACTAGCTGTCGGGGAAAAGGCATTTTCTGAAAAACAAAACAGCCCTATTGGTGCACCATTATTAAGAGAACAAGAATATATACTTCAGAAGAAGGAAAAATACTCCGGAGGAAAACTCTGAAATCCATAGTATTGTGAGGGGAAAAAAGCCCTTAAATATTTGGATAAATTTGAACAAATATTGAAAGTGTAAAACACTAAAATTAATACATAACTTGTGGGAATAAAGAAAAGAAACAGAAGAAAATATTAAGATTACAAGAGAGCTAGACAAACTTCTAGATTTTATGGGTGCATGATCTATTCAGAATGTACAGTTTTCAAACATATGTAAGAAAAATGAGATAAAATTTAAAGAAGTAGAAAGAATCTTTGAAAGTATTTCAAATAGAAAGTAAGATGATAATTACAAATTTAAATTATAATAATTTATATTATTAATATATTATATAAAATATATAATATATATTATATAAAATATAATAAATTATAATAAATATACATGTGCTAGAATATCAGAGAGAACTCAGATTGTATCAACCAAATGCATCTAGGACAACACACATATTAAACATAAGGGCGTGAGAAGTTTGGAGGAAAACAGATGCAGGAAAAGAGCCAATGAAATGGCTCTGTGTACAAAAGTGTTTATAGCCCAAGATAAGTGACCCAAATTTGGCCCTAGAACCCATGGGTCAAAAACCCAACTCCCCAAAGTTGTCCTGTGAATTCCACACTTGTTCTGTGGCTTACGTCACACACACACACACACACACACACACACACACACACACACACACACAAACACACAGAGTTGGACACAGTTTCCAAAATATGCTTTCTGTATAGGAACCGGATGAGAAAGGCGTTAGGGACTGAGGTCGCGTTAGGCATTCCTTTTAGATGAAGGCCACAAGGAAGGTCACTGTGAAGAAAGCATGCTTGACTTGATAACGGAACCAAAGGGAATCCATGAGACAAAGGGGCGGACCACTCTGAGGAAGAATGAGAGGCAAAGGTCCCACAGAGAGAACAAGTTGTTTGCTAGAAAAATAAGAAGAGTCAAGTGTAGTGGTATTTCATTTGTATTTTAATAAATAAAGCTTGCCTGACGATCAGAGAGTACAGCAGCTGTCCTGGTCAGCCTTACAGACCAGGCAGTGGGGACACACACTTTTAATCCCAGTAGCCACACTAGTTTGCCACAGAAACTGGGTGGTAGTGGTGCACGCCTTTAGTAAGAGAGGAACGTAAGATGGGAGGAGCCAGCTCTCAGTATTACTCTCATTGGGAGATTCCTCAAGGCAAGGTCGCCATTTTGGACTGAGGCAGAGGTTAAGAGTCAGTGGCTGGCTGTATCACTTTTCTGACCCTGAGGCTGAACACCATTATCTGTCTCTGGGTTTTTATTAGACCTGCTAGGGTGGCTAGCTTTACTCTCTGATCTTCAGGCAAGTTTTATTCATTAAACTACTAATGAACTATCACTCCAGTCAAATGCCCCAAAAGAGGAACTAGAATGACAATGTAGAGGCAGGGTGAGGAGAGGCAGCATGCTTGGGGACCACAAAAAACATCTGACTCATTTTCTATAAGTGATGGGTGGCCAAAAGAACATTTGAAGCAACCGAGGGCCATTATTTAACCCATGTTCTTCAGCTTCCCTTTGCTCCTACGTGGAGACCCTGACTAGAGCGTGTAGGGGAGGTGCTCCTACGTGGAAATCTACTGAGCCCTGCATCAGTTTGTGTCCGTTGGGAGAAACTCAGCAAGCAATAGGAGGGTGGGGGAGCACAACCTCAACCATAAAGGAAGGAAAAGGAACCCAATGTGTGAGTCTTAGGTACCAAGGTCTCAGAGTGGAGGCATTTCTCTCAAACATGTTTCCTGAGCATAGCATAGTTCATGGCATTAGCTATCTGACAGAGCATACAAGACAGATCAGACATTTCTCAGTTTAGCAATGCATGTTATCATTCAGTATCATTGGCATGCTCACATAGTGTTCTCTACTGTTTTATTATATCAGTTTCTCTTAAAATGATGTATGCATGTGTGTATGCACACATGTGTCTGTATGTATTTATATGCGTGCACATGAGCACATGTGTGTTGTTCTACTCATGCACATGTGAAAGCCAGGTGTTCATTGGGTATTTTTTTCTTTGCGTGTTTGTGTGATGTCAAATGCTTCTTTCTCCATGTGACTTTATTGAGATAGGATCTCTGTGAACCCGGAGCTCACCATTTTGTCAAGACTGGTTGACTAGCTACCTTAGCGATCTGTATTTCAGTGCTTGCCAGAGCTGGTATTCTAGGCAGGTACAACTGAACTGGCTTTTATGTGGTTTCTGAGGATCCAAACTCAGGCTCCCATGCTTAATAGAGAGTGTTTTACTCACTGACTCATTTTTTCCAGCCCCCAATATGTTTTTTATATAAAGACATTAATAGTTCTATAAATGGAAAAACAGCATTTTCTTAATATGCATTAATATAAATATGTGCTTTTAAAAGAGTAAAATATATTTCCTTGTATAAACCTCTTAAGATGAGTCTTAGATTGCCAGACTACTAAATCAACCACTAGCAATATTTTCTCTTGAGGCCCGTTTGTACAGGAAGTAAAACGGCTCCATCACCATTTTGAGGCCAATTTTTCTGAATACCTTGACAATTCACTCACTAATGGTAAATCTTGATATTTTTACAAAATGATCTGCCATTTTATTATTATTTTTGGCAGTTGTGGTTTGGTTTGCCTGCTTTAAAAATGCATGCATTAAAAAGAAACTTGATTGATAAAGGGCTTCTGGAAAACAGGTAATTTTCAATGGCTTGGCTCTATTTTCATGGGGAGTTGGTAAGTTGCTTTGTGAGAACCCATCATTTCTGATTGACTGGAAAGTAGGGATGAATTTTTTTATTTGCTTAGTTTAGCAAGAGTAATCTAGGTTGTTTAAAGTTTTCTGTTTAATTTTGACATATTTACTATCAGCCTTTCTTATTGTTAAGTCTGCTTTTTATTGGATACAGTTGCACATCATGGACCTCTAAAAAGACCCTTTTTTATACAGAGCACCACAAGGGTACACTATTAAATATATTATAAGTTCCTGCCCCCTGGGATACCAAAATTGACAGGTTTTTTTTTAATATTCTTTAAACATGTTTTTCATTACAGCTCTTTTCCCCCCAGTAACCTGGGGTCTCGTAGTTAAGCCTTTTTCCATTCTTTTTTCACGAATGCTTCTGTCTCCACGGGTTCCCTGGACTGGGCATTTCATTTTCTCCGTACAAACTGCTGTTTCTCTTGTGGTTGGTTCCTCTGCACATCTTTGCTGGTCCCTAGGTGCAATCTGCCTGCTACATTTCTTTTGTACGATATGGAAAGTGGATACTCTACACAGTGTTTTACATTGTGTACAATAAGCATATTTTTTGGTCTTCATTCCATTTTATGTCTTGGTACTCAGTCCTAAAATGCATGGGATCTTTAAAACCATGGGTCTTTCTGTAGACACGACATGACCGACAGCTCTTAGGAGTCTCTGAATGGGGGCTGCTACCAGGAGAAAAATTACATATCAGAAGGTTGAAATTGTTATTCCTCACCCCAAATCAGGAGAGGAGAGAGGCGCTAAACAGTGAGGTGATCATAACTGGCCAACGATTTGATCTGTTGTGCCAATGGAATGAAGCCTCCATTAAAAAGCCCTCTGAGGCACAGCTGTCAAAGAACACTCCGGTGGCTGAGCAGGAGAGCAGAGAGGGCAGGACACAGGGACAGAGGCAAGAAGTCTGGACCTCCCCCTTACCTATCCACACACCTCTCTCAGTTCTGGCTGCTACCTGGATCCTCCGTAATCGACGTCAAGTGTTTTCCTGAGTTCTCTAAGCTCCTCTAGGAATTAACTGAACCTGATAAAAGTCTTGTCAGAACCCTGCTTTAGAGTGTAAGAATAGGCTATTGGGACAAGACAGTGTAAAAAAGATAAAAGACATAAAATCAGAATCCACAGACACATCCAACCGAACAAGATGCATGCGGATAAAGATTGGGTAGGTCAGAGAGTGCCATTGCCAAAGGTGAACCTGGGACAGTAGGTCATAGCATAGTGATAGGGACTTAGCAAAGATATTGGGAGCTGCAGGAACAGAATTTAGGTAATCTGAATCCTTCTTGAAACAGATTTCTTTGGAGGCTTTCTAGCCTCATGAAAAAAGCTCACTTCATTTATGAACCCCATATAAATGTGCACACCCCAACTTATATAAAGTCATAACACTGTCAAAATAAATGCATCCCAGAATATTCTGACCATTAGCTGATGATATTATACTTTTATATAAGATTTATAAAAATAAAATTTAAAGCATAGCTTATTTTATATTATTAGTCGATCGAATTGGCAAGTTCCTATGTCCAAGCTCATTTTATATTTCCCTGGTTGAGCTTTAACCTTGAATTTCCAATAAAATGCCTTAACCTGATTTTGGTTGGGAAAACTAAACATTTAAGGCCTTGCTGGACTGCAGATATATGCATCTTCATTAGTTAATACAGACAGAATAAATTTCCCATAGATATTTGAGATATAAAGTTGGTAGTCCCGAATCTTTCTGGGTCACTGGAGTTAGAGTCTCGGTTACTTATTTTAGGTTTTCCACAACTGATTTACACACAAAATGCCTCATCTTAAAGAGTGGGCTTAACTTTGAGTTTCCAATGTTCAAGTCCTAAAACAATTCCCATGCTTTAGTGTACAGTAAATTTTATCTCAAAGACAAAATGTCTAGTTCTGAATAATGAGAGGGATGGGATGATAAAATCTGGTTATGGGAATCTTATAATGTTGATCAGTATGGAAAGCTAAAGGGGAGCAGAAGACTATGTGAATAACTTCTTTGGGGAAATTCTCAGGCTTCATACTCAGTTTTATTTTATATTTGCCCTTTTTATTTTGATGCTGTGTTTTATTTTTCTCTCAATATAAGTGCATAGAAAAAAATAATTCTGAATCTCCAAAAAAGTTGTTACTGTGTTTTACAGTAGTTATATATTTTTTTAAGTAAAAGCAATATGTTTTAAAAAGCTTATTTGGAAATTTTAGAGTTCTCAAAATTTTTGAATTTTTTTTTAAATAAGTGGACAACAATACCACAAAGGCAGGCAAGGGCATCAAGTTCCTCAAAGTGGAGGGAGTCCCCAGGCTTCCTTAGCCATAGGAATTGTGCTTCGTAAGTTTAGCAAGTAGTGATTTGGAACCAACAAATTCAATTGTATTTCTTAATTCCAGAGTGGATATCTGCATGTAGGAAAATGGTGCCAGATGGCTACACAGGAGTGGACAGGGGTCAAGTGAGTGAGTTCTGTCAGAACGTCTGCACCCAGCTGCACACCAGGTCTGGGATAGCCAGGGGCAAGTCCTCCCAGCAGAGTGGTAGAACCCTAAAAGAAATACTCCCGCTGCTGGGTAACTTCATCTTTCTGTTCTTCACTCTAGGGTTGAGAAAATTGAGAGGACTTGGAAGGTTACTGAGATCAGGAAGCTCTCCAGACTGGCAGAAATGAAGTCCACAAAGCAAGAGGTTTCATCTGAGGCTCGGCTCTGTCACTGAGGAGGTTGCCCTTTCATGAGACTATTTTCTTGAAGCCTTAGACAACTCTGGGAAATGAGCTGGGTGTGTAGGAAGAATGCTGTGTTCCACCTAGTTCTCATGTTCTGTGACCTATAAATGGAGAACTGGAGATTGAGTTTAGAAAATGGTAGCTTGTCTGCCATCTAAGTCTTGAATGTGGCATATCCGTATTTATGTGTGTCTGTATAATGTCTATGTAAAATATAAATAAGAGCTACACATTCTTTTATAATATATAAACATCAATTACAAATATATTTATATTTTGTTTCACTGTGTATTCCAGGCTGTCTTCAAACTCATGGCAATTCTTTGTCCTTTGTCTTGAGTACTAGAATCACATGAATATGCTGCCACATCCAGCTTAAAATATTCGGTTGCCTATCCATTTTTTCAGTGACTTGTATCCCAGCTCACTCCCGGGTTAGCTGTTACCCGTGGCATTTCTGATCATCTTGGAGAGTCAGCTTGTCAGCCCTACAAGGTCAGTATGTACTGACTTGACACTGGAGAATGGACCCCATAAACATCCTTATGTTTCTCAGGCTTTCTACCTACATTGTTATCCACACTGCAGGGGACCTCACCCTCCACTGCACTCCAAGCTCACTCTCCCAAAGCACCTGCTACAGAAAGATCCTCTTAATTCTATACCTCTAACAACAGCCTCTTCCCCATTTATTCTTCTCTCCCAGATATCTTTCTCTTAGCTCATAGACACGGTTTGGAGTATTTCATTAATGGAACATGAAATAAGCCAATAGAAATCAAGTTTTCCTGTATCCCCTAGATACACCTTCATTTTCTCTTAACCTTTTAGAAAGATCATATATTTTTCTCTGAACTTTCTAGAAAGATCACTTCAGCCTTTTCTACCTCTTCCTCATACTCAAGGCACCTTCTTGTATGCTCAATCTCACGCTCACCCCCCCACAGTCTACTAAAACTAACTCCAGCTAAAGTACATCATTTATATGTACAGTGAAAAATTTGGCATTTTCCTACCTTGAGACCATTAAACTTCGAAATTTTTTTTGTTTTTGCATATGCATGCATGTGCAGTTTGTATGTATATGTGTGTATATGTGCACTGTGTTTACATCTTTGAATGTATACATGTTGTGTATGTGGATATGTGTGCTCTCGTGTGTGAGTCAAGGTTGACCTTGAGTACCTTCCTCCATCTCTCTACCTTATTTTCTGACGTACTGTCTCTCCCAGTTCCCCAAATCTGCTAGTTTGCTTTAGAGAACCCTTATCTTGGCCTCTGAAGGACTAGGATTTCTGGTTCATATTAAAGGTGGGCTGCCATGCCCACATGACTTTTACCTGAGTTCTAAGGAGATAAAATCTGGTTCTCATGCCTGTATACCAAGCACTTTTTACACTGAGCCATTTTGCAAATTATAGTACTCATTTTGCAAATTCTTGATATCCTATTTCATCAGACAAAAGTAACAACAACAACAAAAACAAAAAAACAAAACACAAAAACCAAAAAACATGATAAATAATGACCCATTCAGGCCACAGTAGAGTCTCAGAAGGAGTAGAACCTTTTCTCTCTTCACCAGACAAATTCTTTTGGTAACTGCATAAATTTATCCTTACATTTAAGTTGCCAAAAGTATTGGTCATAATATTGGTTTAATATCCTTTCCATATCTATAAAATGTATAGTGAATTCTCCTCAGTTCTCAAAATATCCATGTCTTCATTTCGCATTCACCAATTACGTCAACAGATTATCTTTTTTATTGATCTTAAAATGTCTTCATTTTATCTGGTATCATTTCTTTATACCTGAAAGGCTCAACTTCAATATTGCATATAATAAACTTGGTGGCCATCTAAATAAAGCAGACCATCACTATGGAGATGCTAGCCTGCCTTTCTGGGCTGAAAGGCTTGCAGCACCCTCTCCCTTCGGTGTGGCTCACTCTCCGACTGTCTCCTTCATCTCACACCTGTCTTCTGAGCCTTTCCATAGCTGTTCAATTGATCTTCAGTTTCAACCTCATCTCTGAAACTCTCCGGCCTCTTGGTCTTAATTGAAGTCTAGCTTACCACTCAGAATCTTGCTTCACTTTAGCCCACTCAAATCAAGTTTTGCACTTAGGACGAGGCTCCACTTCTTCCTGTTTCTCATTTCCACTTTCTGTGCGCTGTTCCCCTACTGCTATGTACCAAACGTCTGCTTCCCAATCCCTTTCGATTGCCACACTCTCTCTGTTCCTGCTTATCTGCTTCCCCGCTCCAGGCACTTAATGGAAGTCCCTAGCATATAACTTATGGATTTTTTTCTTTCTCTCAACTAGCTCTATCTTATTACTCTTGCTGTCAAAGGTGCATACCACAGAACTACTGATTCTCAGACGATTACAGGCATATAAATGACACATAGTCCTAACCCATGAGTTGCTGTTAAACCTAAGATCTGTGTGGCTGAAATCAGAAAGGGCCAGACCATCTGTATATACGTGATTAACATGCCAATGTTTACTTTTGATTTTCTTATGCAACACAGTGGAAGCAAAAACGGACTGCCAATGCACACAAGCATACCAAATATGCTTCTTTCATCTACTAGGTTTATTTTTAAATAAAAATATATTCCAGTCATTATTGCCTAAATATATCTCCCTTATTTCCATTTCTAAACACTTAAATATATGTTATCTACATTATATTTTCCTTCCTGTTTTTTTCAAGTCTCTACAGCCACCAGAATACAAAAATGATCCTCTTTTGTCCTTTAATCTGTGCAGAGCAGGTATGATAAAATTAGATATACCTTTGCCTGAGCAAGAGTTTCCATGATTGAGTTCCTTTGTACTCTGTCTCGTGTACACCTTGATGCTTCATATTTGTACATTCCTCAGTGAGTTAGCCCAGTGACCCTGTCTATGTTTTGATGTTACCTTTCCCAGTTTCCTACAGAAGCACATCCATTCTCAAACCCAACATCCATTCTGTAGGCCAAAGACAAGTACTACCTCCCCTGTGAGACTTCTGTACTGTCTCCTCAGCGAGAATGCACTGAATTGATATCTAATGGGTGTTTACATACAGTGATGAGTTTTCTAAGGCAGGATGTCTAATTTCCCTTGGTATTTCTAGCACAGAAAGAACAACAATGTCCCCTATAAGTTCATGTTTTGAAGACTTGGCCCCCGGTTGGTGCTGCTGTGTGGGGAGATTACGGACCCTTTAGGGCAGTGTTTCAACCTATGGGTTGTAACCCCTTTGTGGGAGATTGAACAACCCTTTCTCAGAGGTCACCTAAGACCATCACAAAACACAGCTGTTTATATCATGACTCATAACAGTAGCAAAATTACAGTTATGAAGTAGCAATGAAATATGGCTGGGGGTCACCACAATATGACATATTAAGGCATCACAGCGTTAGGGAGGTTGAGAACCACTGCTTTAGGAGGTACACCTTTGCTGGAAGAAGTACATCACTGGAGATGGGCTTAGAGATTGATAGCCTGGCCCCACTTTCTATTTCCTGTGTGTGGATGTAATGTGGTCAGCCAGCTTCATGCTCCTGCTTATGCCTACCTGTTACTATGAATTCTAGTCCTCTGGAATGACAGGCAAAAATAAATTTTGTATTCTTAACTTGCTTTTGGTCATTGTGTTTATAATAGCAACAGAAAATAACTAGTACAGAGACATTTGATATACATGAAGAGGAGCAAAATAACTCACTTTCAAATTTAATTTCAAAGAATATCTATATTTACTTAGAAAATTTAGAAGAGATACACAAACCTGCTTTATATTTAAATCTTATAAAAAGGACTGGTTTGGTATATTTGTTTCTAATTGTGTTTGATTAATCAAATTTTAGAGACCACAGTGTTGAGTAATCTTTTACAGCATAGAGAATGACAAGATTATACATGATATAGGCACGTTGCCAATTTTCTGATGATAACATCCTAATCCCTTTGAAAAGTAAGGCAAAGCTGAAGACAGAGGGAAATGTATGTTTCTCATATCAAACACTACATTCAACCAATATAATGAATAACAACAAAAGATTGCAAGGTTCCCAGCACATAAACTGACATCCATGTTGTGTTTTCTTAACTAACTGATGAGGAAAGGATCAAAAATGAAGCTCACTAGCCACGAACACTGATTTTTATTTCTTCATACATAGAAATCTTGGTCTTGGATTACAGCAACCCAACTAGAAGACTCAAACATTAAAAATGGCTGTGGTTTGACATATTATTAAAATAATACATTCTAATTTTGATTCTCTAAAAAAGTGAAAACAAAAACCTTATGAAATTTCACTGAGTAATTTTTCTACACGTTGAAGTCATTGTCTAAACTTCTTTTTCTTTTAAAAGCTTTTATTTGTTTATTGTTACTTTTTGTTTGAAACAAAATCTCACTATATAGTTCACTATGGAGCCTGAAACTTATGTCTAGTCAAGGCTGGATCTGAACTCAGGCTCTTCCAACCACTGTTTCCTGAGATTATAAGCATGTGCCAACAATCCCATCTTAAAAGCTCCAAACTTTTATAACGATCCAGAAACTTCTTCGATCTCTCTTAAAAAAAATCTCTTTCGAAGATTATGCATATTGCACTTACAGCAGAGTGGAAAGTCTGCCAAAATTACAACTTCCTGATAACTTCTGAGCTTTGTGACGACAACGCATGTCACAGACACTTCAATACAATCTATAATCAATGCCACACATTTCCCCTTTTCTGTCACTCCCAGCTTGGCCCACTCGTTTATATACAAACAAACTTGTACATTTCATGAGGGGAAAAAGAAGTCGTTCATCTTTATGAGAGTATCACAGTCTGGAATATGTGTTCCTTTCTCAGTTAGTCAAGTTTACAAAAGGGGAATATAGATGTTTGGGATATGTTTGTCAGTCATGCATTCTCAACAGAATGGAAAGTAAGGACCTACATTCTCCAATATTCTCACTTCTGAGGACTGTCGGGTGTTAGGAACATCCTAGTAACACAAGAGTTGCCCTGAAGCATACCACCTAGGTCATTCCCTAAGCCACCAAGGACCATCTGGGAGATCAGGGTTAACTGCCCTGTGGTCAGCTCCTCAATCAACCGTGTCAGCTGTCAGTTAAACTTCATGGCTTCAAGACTCCTTGCCTGCAGAAATCTACTTGAGTTTCTAATAAGCATATTCTCCTTAATTGATAACTGGATTCAAAAAAGAACTGTACTTACAGCCCACCGTTCCTTTCACTGACTAGCCTATTTTACAGCTATCTAGACAGGTATTTTAGAATATAAGAAATTAAAACAGAAATCGGAAAGCTTTTTAGTCCATTTTCCTAATTAATATGTCAGAGCTCGTAAAGAAGAAGTCCCTGGCTCTCTCAGTACTGCATCATCTTAAAGAGCTGGGTCAGCAAAGATCCTGCAGACAGTCAATACATATTAAACCAGCTCCGTGCAGTAAATCAAAACAACAGAAAAAGAAGATGACACAGAAAAAAAGACAAAATTTATAAGCCCTTCGTACTGAATACAAGAGGGACACTGAGCAGTTGGTTGTGGCTCAGTATATAGGCAGGGAAACGCCAGATATTCTCTATCACTTTTAGGATAGTCAATATTACAGCAAAAATTCTAAATATCAAATGCCAAGCTGATTTCATTTTCTCTGGAATCTAAGTTTCCTTCAGAATACTGAAGTCATCTTGAAATTGGTTATTTAATACCAAGTGGCCAGCAGGAAAAGCATATATGTATAGGTGACATATGGACTGAGCAGGTTGTAGTTATGTTTCTAGGAAGATGCATGCACGCGCGCGCGCGCGCACACACACACACACACACACACACACACACACAGACATTTTCACTCACTTATATAAACAATCAAAGAAAATGGGGCCGTGAACTTGAGAGAGCAAGGGGTAGGAAATGGAAGAAGTTAATGGTATGATAATATCTTAAATTCAAAAAATAAAAATAATAATTAGTTTTCTTATGTCTTGCATTTTTAGCGCACAATTTTTTTTCAATTAACAAATTGGGAAGATGTTAAAATATTCTTCAAGGCTCAATAAAACTTGTGTTCTTAAAGGAACTAAACAAAGGGTACTTTATCTCTAACTTCTCTGGGTGGGTCTGGAGACATCAAGACCTCCCTTGCATGGAGAAGACCCCACACACTTGCCCTGAGTAATGGGCTGGAACACACTCACTCTGAGGGAAAGCTCATGTAATGAGTAGGCTATTGGGGGACTCTGAAGAATAATGTGTTGATTCTAGAAGGGGTGAAGAGAACCACTATTTTGAGCCAAAAATTATAGAAAGATTTATCTTACCTAAGCTTTTGATATAATCTTAGCCCTCAGGCATCAACCACTTAAAGATTAAGCCAAGGAAAAGGTGCCAAAAATATTGTCACAAAATTGGGATGTGCCCAAGCCAGACCAGATGAAACTTGGCATACAATGGCTCTCTACTTACTAAGAAGCTGACGCAGAAGAAAGCTCAGCTCAAATGAATTTATTAAATGTTGAATATCTCCCAAATAAGATGGATGGTAGACTTAAGTCAGCATACACAATTTAATTTATTTAACTTCCTGATAGTCTTGGATAACGTTAAAGCTATCCACATTTCTGGAATTAAAGAGAAAGCTACTCTTGTTAGCCAAAAAGATGCTGATCTATTACTTAAGTATTCCAAAGACAGAATTTGGGGAAGGAAAAATCATATTTCAAGAAAACTTCAAGGGATCACTTGAATATTTCCAGAAGTGTGATCCTGGTCCCTAACAAGGTAAAATATATCCTGGCAATTTGTGGTTACAGAGCACACATGAGAATTTGAGATAGCAGACTCTATCTATCTGTCTGTCTGTCTATCTATCTATCTATCTATCTATCTATCTATCTATCTATCTATCATCTATCTATCTATCTATCATCTATCTATCTATCTATCTATCTATCTATCTATCTATCTATCTATCTATCTATCTATCTATCTTTTATCAATTATCTGCCTAACTAAACATATTTATTTGTTGTATTTTTTTAAACGATTTAACAGAAATTGTCCGAATTAAAAGAACCTTTAATCATTTGTTATTATATCCACCATCTCCATCACTAACATCCCATGAGAAATCCCTCTACATTTGTGATCCTCAAACTTCCTAATGTTATGTGACTCTTTAATACAGTTCCTTTAATATAATGACCCCCAATCATAAAATTTTGTTGCTATTTCATAACTATAATTTTGCTATTGCTATGAATTTTCATATAAATATCTGGTATGCAGGATATTTGATATGAGTGTAACCCCGGTGAAAGTGTTGTTTAACCCCCAGAAGGGTTGCAACCCACATCTTGAGACCTACTACTCTACATGAATGTAGAATAATATGGGAGTTAAGCTTCTGTGTGAGAGACGAATGCCTAAACAAAATCATAAATACGATAAATTTTCAAAATACATATGTAAAAAACTGGCAGAGGGTACATTCTTGGAGCATATCCATTTACAAACTTAGGCACACATTTTCCTCTAATGATGCTCTGTCCTATCACAAGGGTCCCTAATGTTGGAGAGGTTGCACTTGTTCATTGTGACACATCAGTGTAATATTATGTTTGCTCTAAAGTTATCAAATTTCTTACTTGCCTTAATCTTTAAGGCATTGATGCCTCAGAGCCCAAACTGGATTCAATTGTGATTAGAGACCCAAGTAAGATAAAGTTTATTTTTTCACATTTACATAGATTAAGCAGATGTGCAACAGTCAGCTCTGATGCAGTGATTATGCAGAAGGTCATAAGATATGTGGACAATGATTATTGGAGTGATTATATATTAGTACAAATCTTTATGTCATTTAGTATATTTTATCATTATGTTTCATATAGTATAAAGGTTGCTGATACAATTTCCATTAGCTACCTAAGGTAAAGTTGTCATGTGGAATTTTATAGGACATCTATTTGCTAGCTAATATTTTTACGTCATTTAGTATTTTTTAGGATTATGTTTTATATAGTATAAAGCTTGCTGGTACTATTTCCATCTGCTACCTGAAGTAAAGTTGTCATGCAGAATTTTATAAGAAATCTATCTGCCAGCTATGAAATTCTGCCAATTTTGATTTCTCAAAATCTGTAAGGTCATTATTTTAAGTTTTGTAGAGTAGTTCTTCATAAATATTTATATCACATTAGCTAAAAGCAAACATTTAAACTTGACTAAAATATTATAGCAAGAAGCCAAAATGATATTTTCAGTTCAAAAGAGTGATAATCACTTTTGATAACCAGCAAAGGGTGATTTTTTTAAAAAAAACTAAGATTAAACTAAGATTGGAATTCTTGGAAATAACCAGAAAGCTTATCATTTGCTCATTTTTACAAACCTAATTTATAAAAATTTTTTATAACCACATAAGCAGAATGGTTTTTTTGCTCATAGGGTTTAGGCTCCTTATTGGGAAGAATAAAAGGTGGAACCTAAGAGTTGTGAACCAGCTGTTCCCTGATAAAGTCATTAGAAAATTTAAAGAAGGAGAAAAAGAGTAAAAATCATAATTTTGCCCTGGAATATGACGGCAAAGTTAATGAGGCACGAATGCCACTTAGGACTGGAAAGGGAACTGGCACCGAAACACAGGAATGGGGAAGATTCTTTGTTTCAGCATGGGAGGGGAGCCAAGCACAGCCTCTCTGTGGAGTGACTGGCCTGAGGCAAATGGGTACCCCTAGAGGTAGGAGATACTGCAGGATTTGTTATTCTAGTAACTTTGTGTTTGCAAGTGATAGGCTTGGATGATACTGAGGGAAGAACAGAGGAGAAGAGAAAGCCAGGAACAAGGACAAAAGAGAAGGGAGGCCACTAGGAAGAGAGGAAGTCTAGGGCTTGATACACAGAGGCCCCTCATTGGGATAGAGTAAGACCCTGAAGACCCTCAGAGAGAACAGCAAGGGGGCTCATTCAGGAGGAAGGAGAGGATAATACTGCCATCTCTGGCACAGTCCCTTCCAGTGACAGGCAACATTACGTATGCCAATTTTCTTTTTTTAATTTTTTTTCCTGAGAAATAACCACATCTTCTTTTGATATTCCCCATCTCCCAATTTTAATGTGAAAGTGATGGAGGAAAATTTTACCAACTTTCTTAGCTTTCCCTTTCAATGTCTGTGTTTCTTGAAAGTGTTCATGTAGTGTACAGGTTTAAGGCTTTTGGTGTAATGATGATGATTTGGGAACCTTTCTTCTTTTCCTTGCATGTTTTGAGTCAGCATGCATTATGCTATTATGCACACAGCCAAGCGATAATTCATCTTTGTGGAAGACAGAGACAACTCACGTATTAATTAGAAAGCTTTTCACCGACTAGTGCTTAGAAACAGGGTCCAAATGCTACTAAAACACAGGCAGCGATTTCCAGGAAGAGAACGCCGGTTACAAGGAATTCCTTACCCGGTCTGCGGTCAGCCAGTGACTGAACTTCGCTTTCATCTGGCACTGAGAGAAGAAATAAAAAACAATGATTAGACCTGCCTGTAAATCAGCATTTTTAAAGCCAAGAATTAATATAGATTCATAATAAATTAAATCTTTTACTGACAAAGATTTGAGGGTTTTTTTTCCAGCCTATCCCAGGCTGCCTCAATTTTATCCATAGACATTTATAGTCAACTATGAAGAGCTATGTTTATTAGGCCTTCTGTGAATGTAACACTTATAAAAAGTTTTCGTACTTGCAGTTCTTTTAACTGGGCTCTTTCTTTGATGTCTGTTAGAGAAGAACTAAATTCAAGGGCCATGGGATATATAATAGATAATAAAGCTACTTGAGCATTAAAGATATATATATATATATATATATATATATATATATATATATATATATATTCAAGACTCAAGGCCAGTCTTCTATATCTGCTCAAAATAGAGACAGAAAAAAGGAAAGGTTTTTATGAAGAAAGGACAAAAGTTGTAATAATATCTAACAAAGTAGACATTAGGCCACAAAGGATGGACTTATAAAGATGGAAAAATACAGTGAGCACTGTGATCACCGCACGTTCAGTCTCAACAGCTTCAAATACAGTGAGCACCGTGATCACCGCACGTTCAGTCTCAACAGCTTCAAATACAGTGAGCACCATGATCACTGCAAGTTCAGTCTCGACAGCTTTTTGGAGACGGTTTGGAAAGAGGACATGGAAGAAGCTAGTGGTGTCCCTTGCAATACAGGAATGCTATATGTTATCTGGGGAAGTCGATGCACGTGGCGTTTGGAAAGTACAAAACCAGCTCACTATTTTTTTCTGATACCTGAGGAAACACCCACCATGACCCCACTACCTAGAAAACCAATACTGAACAGAAAGAAAAGAGCATTTAAAGTTCACACAGAGATGAAAACTATGCCCACTCCCAACAGTCGCAGTGACAAGCGTCACAGTGCAGGGGTGCACTCAGAAATGACAACAGGTCATACCACAACAGTGTGGAAGAATTAGGTCAAGAGTTATACAGCCCTTAAGCAATGGGAGAAAAAAAAAACCTTCTGAAAGCTTAAAGACACAGATGAAAAAACCCATATGTATGGCCTATTGCTTAAATTTTAAAATGAGTTTATAAGTAAAATTTTCCTTCAAAGACTACTCTAGGACTGGATGACATCACAGGTGAATTTTACCAAATATTGAAATAAATAATATGGATACTACAAAAGCCACACTGGAAAACACAGAGAAAAGATCTCCACTGTGTCACATAGGGCTACTGTAAAATGGATATAATATCAGGAAAAGGCAGTATGTGAAAACCACTATCAATAATCCCTGGACGCAGGCATGGGGTTTCTAAACAATGCTCTGTGAATAAGCACATTAGTACCTAGCCGCTGTAGCACCTTCTCTTGCCATTTACTAAAGTTCTTGCCAGTCTATAAACCTCTGGTACTCAAGGATGGAGAAAAAGGTGAGGAGAATGTGGCAACGAGGAAGACTGCCTCCATCTTCCCTAACGAGCCTGTCTCTTCCCTCTGCTCACGTCGTTCATCTGTAACTGACCTAGTCACCACACATGGTCAGACACTCCCCTGCCACCCTTTCTTGGCTATTTCTTTATGTTGAAATTAAAAGCACTGCTTGTCTGTGGTTATCCTGGTCTAACTGCCTAAGTATCTTGTTAGAATTTTTTTTTCTTTGCATTTCCATTTGGGTGGTGAGTCAAGTACTCATGGCCAAGCTCTTTCCTTGTTGTGCCTAAAAACACCTACAGGGGAATCTAGTAGAAAATTACCACAAATCAACTATACAGACAACTAAAAACAACAGTAGCTGGTACTGCAGAGTCCTTGTAACACACAGGTTCTACCCTACATATTTTACATCTGTTTAATTATTTTAATCTTTGTAACACCTCGGGAACATGCACTACATCCTCATGTCTCTGTGGCCTGCATTTCATCAGCTGAAGGAGCAGAGATTAAAGGACAGTCTTAGCTGCCCCTTTGTCTCTGTGACAATCACAGAAGATGTGCTAGCCGAGGAATTTTAAGAAGAAACAACAACACAAATTAAATACAGGAAAGCATTTAAACAATCATATACTGAAAATTGGTATTCTTTTTATCTGAATTGATGATATTAGATGGAAATCTGGACCAGGTACGAACAGGGTGCATGCTATAGTTCTAGAACTTTAGAGATGGAGGCAGGGTTACGTGGGTAAGCTTAAGGCTATCTTGAGCTAAATGACAAGATTCTGTCAAAAAAAAAAATTCCTGCAGACTAATAAAGTAATGTTCCCTTAATATTGATCAGCATGTTTGGAAATTTAAAGTTCAAATAAACTATTTCTTCTCTCTTAATATATGAGCAGTCACCCTGAGAGTTAGGAGCCTGGCCTGGAAGCTTGACAAATTTTGTTCCACTCTGAGCAGTTTTAGATTTATTTCGATAACAGTCTTAGAAGTCACGTTAGCTTTGCTCACTTCAGTTTCACTACGGTGAAATGAAGGATATGTTGGCACCCCACAGATTCTTGGTAAAGATGACAGAGGTAAGTACATGCTAAGAGCCTAGAAGATCACATGGTAAACGCATACAGCCCCTGATACACTAAGCAGAACGGCATGACTAGTGGTAACTGAACAGCCAGACGGAGCTCAGCGGCCGGTGAGGCCAGGAAAATTGCTGCACTCTTTTTAACTCTATTTTTTCCATACAGGAATGGGGATACAAGCAACACACAGGAAATTATGGGAGATAAAGTAAAAAAAAAATGAAAAATTACTCAGCACAGATCCAGGTAAGCATTCTCATTACTTAAAACTTTTTATAAGTGGAGGCAGTGAGCATGGTGAAGGACGTGTTTGGTCATGATGGGGCTGACAATTGCACTTTGTCAGGATCATAAAGAAATACAGAAAGACGAAGCAAGAACACATCACACCTTAGCAGGGCATTGGGTGCTCGCTTGTGCATCCTCCTCAGTGCATCTGACTGTAACTCTTGTTTGGGAGGATGTGCACAGAAAATACAGCTGAATAAAGGGTCTCGCCACACACGGTTATTCTAAAAATGGGGTTTCTAGGAAGGCAAAGCTTCTGCTGCTGCTGTGCTTCTATCTATCTTTGTGGTTTTCCTTCTTCCTTCCTTCCTTCCTTCCTTCCTTCCTTCCTTCCTTCCTTCCTTCCTTCCTCCCTCCCTCCCTCTCTCTCTCTCTCTTTCTGTCTGTCTGTCTTTCATTCATCTAAGTATTGCAAACTTCCTAGTAACATTAAGTTTTACAAGGAACTTCTTAACTTTTTGGCTGAATAATGCCTATTATCCCTAGGAGAAATACTTATTATTATTTTAATAATTGACAAGTTGAAATTCTTTAGAACACTAAAATAAACTTTTTTTTTACAGTGTGGAAAATCCAAATGGGTGATAGGCATCAAAATTAGGGTCTTTCTCCAGAATATTCTCTGACACAGATGCCTATCTTTAGGACCAATGACAAATGAACAAACATAATGGAAAAGAGAAGGAGCAGTAATGACTTAATTAATAGAACACATTTTATTTAAAAGGTTAAATTTGGAACAATCATCTTTTATGCACATGCTTAGTGCTGGGAAGCAATTTAAATAACAGTGGCAAATGAGAAAATGAGGTAAAATTACACACACCACCAATTTTTTTAAATGGCAAGTATTATAATTAATACCCAACTTCCTTTATAACCCACATCACCTTAGAGCGACTATTAGTTCTCTTGGGGTTGGTGCTTAAATGCAGTTGTTTCTTTGCATTCTATTGAGAGAGTGCAGATAGATATTGAAATGGTAGGAACATGGCTCATGACAGGTCCGTCCTTTTAAATGTAAGGCTTGTATGAGAAACTGAGACCTGAGTGTGAGTGTACCTCTTGTGAGGATGGTCTCTTATTCTAAGAGAGCACAAGGCGCAAGGCATCATGGAAGAGCACGGGTGGAGGAAGAGCCTTGAGGTTTTACATTCTGCTTCTGAACAAAAATTGTTTTACATTTCCATCTTTATAAAGTTTCAGGAGTTTATCACATTCTCTCATAGCCTTCAACTTTACACCAGGACTGTGACTATTTGCTCTTGGGTATATTAAAGGAATAGTTTGGCAACTGAAGAGATATGAATAAAATGTCGAGTCCGCCTGAAGATGTAGTTCCTACGCACTCTTGTTACAATCACCTCTTTCACCACAGGCATTATTGAAAGCCCAGACATAGTGTGAAGCTGCCCCTTCTGTAGGCTCTCTGGCTTATTTAGCTCATGGGGTTTCTATACTAATCTCCTGTTTCCTGACATTCAACACATGATTGGTGGACCCTATTTGGCTTGACTGTCACAGGTTCTTACTAAAGAGGCCACTGCTCTGGATGTTTGTTAATTTCTTCGTGTGTCCTCTGACTCGCCGGGAGGACTTGTATGGAGAATTGAGCAGCCATCATTGCCCATGTTTCTAATTCTTAAGTCTTTGAAGCTGAGGAGAGCTGCCCAACCGCCAAGAGCACTTAAAAAAAAAAAGTAATAACAGACTGTATTTTTTCTTTTCACTTAATTTCAACCAGGTTCATTGTTAGAAACCAGAGAAAGAAAATGTGGAGGGTAAAGGTCTATGATCAAGATGGCACTCTGCAAACTTGTTAGCAGCAGACATTAAAGTGCACATAATACACTCACATGTGGGTTCCCAGTAGGATGCATTTTTATTAATATGGTGCTTGCTTAGAGTGTTTTATTCTTTTGTCAAGCCTTCTTACACACTTCAAATGCCTTCTCACTAGGGGAAAACAATCCCCTGGCTTACTGATAGCATTTGACACGCATTCTATAACGTAAGCGACTATTAGGGACTTCACTTGCTTAATAAAACTTTGCAGAGCAGTGGCAGATTTGGTGAGTTAATGGGCCCATATGCTTTTCTTATGCCGACAGGATATGGTATATTGTTAACATGCACAAATCTCTTCACATAAAAATTGCCATCAGCTACACTTATTCTTTTTGAGAATGCCAATGTCATGAATGGGGATATGCAAATGTGTTCGAATTCCCACTCCTTCATATGTAGATACTTGGAGGCAAAAGAGACACTCAAAAATACGATGCGAAGCTTGCTTTTTATATTGATAGCCTGATTTCACTCATTTTTTATCTTAATATCTTTAACATAATTAAAACAATCTTAAAGCTGGAGTCTGCTATAGGGAAGATCTTTCTTCAAATTAGACTCTAAATACTAGTCTTTAGATCATTTTCTAGAGTAGCAAGTAATTCCTCAGTGGTTAATAAATTTGTTTCCAAGAGTTGTCCCTTCAGAACTTAAAATTGATGTAATTGCCAATATTAGGAATCAATTTTCCTCTCCTTTAGCAGATCAATTTCTCTGCCAGTGATGGATTTCCAGAATTTCTAAGGAATGTAAACCTGATTCTAGTTGTAAATTAAGTTCCCTTCTCAGAAACCATGAACTATTACTGCCTTAATTTATAGTGTTTTCTTATGTCAGAGACTATTTGGCATATCGTTTCTCTGTACAGACTTTTCTGAGTTTTCAGCACTTTGGATTTTTAAAGCATTGAAAAGTTACTACATTTTCTGAAACACACACACATACACACACATTATACATACATACAATAGGCAGACATAGACACACATACACATATACAAACACACAATATACATACATACAAACATACATACAATACACATATATATATACAAATCATATACAATGCACACACATACAAACACACACACATATATACAAATAAATATACAAACACATAAACATACACACAATACACATACACACAAATCATATACAATGAACACACATACTAACACACATATATATATACAAACAAATATACAAACACATAAACATACACACAATACACACACACACACACACACACACACACACACACACACACACACTAAAATGAGGCTTTTGCTAAAAAGGAGACTAGAGATCCATCACTATATAATCCCCACATTTAATCACACCTTCTCTTGGCAAGCCTCCCAACATGCAGAGTTCCAATTCAGATGTGTTCCTGCTAAGACAATGAGTTAATCAGATCTACGTAGCCAAGGTTTTATTCCGGCATCACGCTGTATTGTCAGGCCATGGTGATACAGGGTAAAGCAGAGGGTCATGTCCCTCATCCATATCCGACTGTCTTTGTTCTTGACTTATCAGTGAGAGCTTCAAAAATTCTTTCTTCCTCCATAAACTTTAGAAATCTTAAACCACATATTGGAAAACTTAACTATCATATTTTCCTATTACTGTTGGGAGCTCATTAAAGAGTCCTGGGAAAATCACTTTTAACTTCATTAGTTTTGAATTCATTCAATACACACCAATTTGCTCCAAATATTCACACACTACACTTGTACCCTAATACAGAAACCTAACTTTGCAACACAAAAGGGAGTTCTGTAGAAACCACGGAAAGCCAGATAGACACAGGGTTCATAAAAACAATGAAGGCTTTATGGGAGTGGAAACGGCCTGGGGAGGGTCACAGATGACAGACAGCACCCAGGATCCTTTACTCAGGCAAGAACAGGCAGCAAGGAAGGGAAGAGGAGGCCCAGTTTGCAGCTGATGCCGACTTGGGTTTGATACTGAGACAGGTGTGACTGTGAAATAATTACTGAGTTTTTTCTTTTTAAATAATAAACTCATTTGCAAAATGCAAACTGTCCCTCAAAGACAAGTCAGGTAAAGAACACAAACTCATTGTCCTGGAACTACAGGTTACCATGGTGGGCTCAGATCTTGTCACTGCCTCTGCCCCTACACTCCAGCAAGTCACAGAGGTATTACCAACAGGCCTTGCAACTTTGTGAATCAATATGTATACAAACATTATCTGCTATTTGATCCGTATAATAGTAGAATTCATCCCTCTCCTGGGAAATACGCTTTGCAACCACATTTAAACACTACGTCTACTTCTTCAAGCTGAGTTTAGGGACAGAAATCCTACCATTGGTTGTACATCTAATACACACCAGACAATGGACACCCTGTCCTGTCATTTTTACCAAGATTCAAAGGGTTGTAAATTAAAGAATGAAGCGGCAGTTGTTCATTGTGGTGTATCCTCTCCTTCTAGCTTCTCTGTTATTGTCTCTATCTTCCGACTCTCTATCCCCTCTCCTTCCCCCTCTCTTACACACACTCTTACACACACTTACACACACACACACACACACACACACACACACACACACACACACCATAAATTGGATACATTCTGTGAAATTCTTGTGGCACAATCTGCAGACAAACTTCTGGCAAGGAAGGGCAGGAGAAGATGATTGGAATCTAATTCTGGTATGGTTTGCGCTAGGCCAAAACAGGATAGACTGTTTAGAACAAACACAAATTCCTCTATTAGTAGTGATTGGCAGAATTATATGGTAGGCTGGTCACACCTGGTCTTTCTCTAGAGCCGAGTCTGATGTGACCGATCCCTGGGGCACTGGCTCCTAGATTTGGCTTATTGGCACTAATCACACGTGTTTGTCACATGATATGACACTTGAAATAGCAGTTCTCTCTGCTTATAGAAAATATCACATATTTTCAACACACTCTATTTCTAAAGCCCTGAATACTAGGTTCAATAAGCTTCCCTTTCAGTATGTGAATGTCAGAATTTCTCAAGCTGTGCAGAATGAATGAATGCTTTTCTGTTATGGGATACCCCAAAACACACAGCAAAACACTAAGCTCAAAATTTGCTTTTATTAAATATGAAAGAACTAAAAATTATAGCACATACATAGAAATACAATACAATAAAATGTTTGTGTATCAACTATGTTTTTATTTTTGATATATGTCAATTGTTATTTTTATGGTTGCTATCTTTTTACACATTTTTATTTTTGAGATTATATTATAAATATATTTCTTCCTTCTCATTCCTCTTTCCAACTTCTCTCACAAGCCCCTCCTTTCTTTAAAATGCGTGGTCTCTTTTTTGTTAATGTTATTTCATACACCCTATGTTTTAAGAGAAAGGAACACATGTGTTTTTTCTTTTGAAGCTTGACAGCCGTTCTCAGGTCTCCTGCCTTCCCACCATGCTCCGGGGTGAGCATACTATTGAATTTTGCACTCTGTGATTCTCTTACTTCTATATAGTTGTACCCCAAACTTGTCTCCAATAGTTTTGAATTTATATCAAATTTATATTAAATGACATTGGATACTGTCAATTTTTTTCTGAGGTCATGGTATAATTATATAGGTGTTTTGTTCTTTTTAGCCTGTTTGTTGGTAACTTATATTTAAAGACTAAGACAACATTCCTTGGGTAAGACCACTTGGTGAAGATATGCTAATTTTTAACATAATGTTGACTATAATTTCCTAGAACTATGAAAAGGATTTTGTGGCAGCTCATGAAGGATATCAGTCTAATACATTCTTTTTTTTTTTTAATACAGGGCCTTTATCTTATATGAGCACCGGGGTAAAGCTAACTTCATGAATTGAGCTAAGGAAGTATCCTCCTTCTTTACTTATCTGGAAGTTTCCTTAGAATTGTTATCTTTCTATGAAGCATTTGACTTCACTAGAAAATTATATACCTTTAAGAACTACAGAGACAAGCAGACTCTTGGCTTGCATGCACTTGATAGTTCAAATCTTTCAAAGAAATTTATCCATAAGTTGCCAAAAGTATTGGTCATAATATTGGTTTAATATTCTTTCAATATATATAAAATGTATAGTAAATTCTACTTCTCAGTTCTCAAAATCTTCATGTCTTCATTTTGGATTCACCACTTGTGTCAAGGGATTATCATTTTTATTGATCTTAAAATGTCCTCACTTTATCTGCTATCATTTCTTTACACCTGAAAGGCTCAACTACAATATTTCATATAATGAACTTGGTGGTGATGAATTTTCTTTAGTTTATATATGTCTAGAAGTCACTGGTTTTGCCTTGTGTTTGAATGATACTTATTGTGAGTAAAGAGTTCTAGCTTGGCCGGGCAGTGGTGGTGCATAGCCTTAATTTCAGCACGTGGGAGGCAGAGGCAGGTGGAACTCTGTGAGTTTGAGGCCAATCTGATCTACAGAGTGAGTTCCAAAATAGCCAAGGCTACAAAAAAAAAATTTAAAAATTCTAGCTTGTCAGAAATGTTCTTTTAGAGGTTTTGTGAACCTAGTCTACAGCCTTTTCTTTCTCATCTCTAATTGTCCTGTGAAATCTGCCAGTGTGTTCCTGCCATGCCTTCTCGACAAGTAGTAAATGGATTTCCTCTTCATCTGTGATGTGAGCAATTGGATTATAATGTGCCTTGATATCATCTCCTTATTTGTTTATGCCTGCTCATAAGTTCTTTAGTTTTTAGATTTAGTTCTATTTGAAAATGTTTGTAAGGTGGTTTTTTTTTTTATGTAGCCCTTTCTCTCATTTCGCAAACTCAGTCATGAACTCATTAAGTCACCTGCCATTGCCCTGTAGTCCTTGGTATTTTTGTGTCTTTTGCATACTATTTAGGTTTTAAGTCCTTTGATGTCTCCTCCTATTTATCTATCTTGCTTCTTTCAATGATCAATCTGAAATCAGAGCCAGCCAAAGGGTTTTGTATAGTAGAAGAGAAACTGATTTATGGAAGCCAATTATATTTGGATTTTCATAAGTACTATATCAATATCTATCTCTCTATATAAGATATATATATATATATATATATATATATATATATATATATATTCCACATATATATTCCTTATTGGCTGTGGGAACTCTTTCAGTCAATAGCCTTTAAGATACCAGCCTACTGTGGCATGGTTGCTTGTTCTATAAATGCAGACATAAAACTGTGCGCTCTCTCTCTCTCTCTCTCTTCCTCTCTCTCTCTCTCTCTCTCTCTCTCTCTCTCTCTCTCTCTCTCTCTCTCGTTCTCCCTCTTTTGGTTGCTAAATTTGGTTCCTGTTCCCCAGTCATGCAGAGGACTATGATCTGTGAGTCTACCCCTAAATAAAGAACCCTTACTCAATTCTGAGCTACTGTAGAACTAGTATATCATATCCATCTAGACTTATCTACTCAATAGGTTTAATTTTAAACTAGGGCTTTTAATATATAAACAAATTCTCTTAATTTTAAAGGCCTTGTCTTCTGATTCTAACCTCTATGTTAGCTATGGTTTAATAGTTGATTTTTCTCCTCATTATATCCATGCTTGAATACTTCTTTGGATGTGTATTGTGAATGCCAGAAATTATAAATTTTATATTGTTTGGGGCTTGATATTTTTATAATTTAAAAAATACTTGTAGGTCATAGTTATGTTGCTTGGAGAGAATCAAGCCTTCTGGACTTTGCTTTTAAGATCCTTTCAGCAGCACCACAACATGTAGTCGGGGCAGATGATGCCCTGCCATCTTGACAAGAGCATCGTCATGCACACGTCTCGGGACCACACAGGCTTCGAGGACAGACACCATTTCCATGTCTGCATGAGCTCTAAACATTTTTTCAGGGATCCTTCTGAGCTAATTTGATAGTTTCTTTGCATGAGTGCTCTGAGTATTACCCTGTACACTACTGGGGAGAGATTGTATATGTATCTGGACTTCTCCTTCCTCTCACCACTCCAGGACTCTATACTACATACTCCAGTCACCCTCCTTTTCCTAGATTCTCAGCTCCATCTCCTCACCTCAGGTGCTTAGAGTCATGGTGAGAACGGGATAATGGTCTATAATATGATATTTGTTGGTTTCAATGAAACAAGCTTTAAAATAGCTTAATATACTTAATATGCTAAAACATCATTGTCCTCATGGATAAAACCATCCTAAACCACAGATCTAACACCAGCAAAATCATGTTAGCAATCACCATCTACAGCTAACCAGAGAGAGAGAGGCAAGCTGAGAACACATCCATAACTAGGAGTCCTCATCATTACATCACTTATTTCATATACAGGGGCACTACGAAAGCAATGATGAGGACAGGTGGGGTTTGCTTGGATATTCCCAAAACTGGAGTACAGAGAAGATGCATCTGAGCTGGTGAGTTGAAAGCTGGACTGATCACATGCTATCTTCAAAATCAACAGTTTCAGAAAGCCAGTGTAGTCTTCCAAAAATCCTTGTATCTTGACTCAAGACATTCAAAGCTATGGTTGGACTTTTACAGCTGCCATCAACTCTCCTTGACCTACCTCCACTGCCCCACCCTACCACACACATTACTGGCTAATTCACATTGAGGCAAATATCATTTTTGTCACTTCTCTTTGTACCCCAAACCTTCACTAATATTCTACTGCCTGGAAAATAGTAGTCTTTTTCAACATATAACCTTTCACCTTACTCATTGACTGTGTTTCTAAATTTATAAAATTTAATACATTCCTCATTTCTTCCCAGTGAACTTTATGTTTTGCTGGGTGTCTCAGAAATCCGTGTGTATCATTACTATTCCTCTGCACTGGGCAATTCCTCACTGTGATCTACTTCTCATTGAGTATTCTTCCATCCTAGTCTCTCCTGACTAGGAAGACATTAGATTTGCTTCCAATATATGTACCACTTTCAAGTATATATGCGATGATGTTTGGGTAACCTCAACAGAGGAAAAGAGCATTTTCTCATCTTATGTGAAAAGCAACTGCAGTTTATATATGTCTTTAATATTAGAGCTACGGAGATTCTGCTTTATTTTTTTTTTATGCTTTATTTTTTAAGACCAATTTAAGTCAGGCAACAGAACAAGACTGTGAGATTCCTTATAGGTATCTTCCTCCTGTGCATTCCTGGCATTTTTCAGCACTGAACTCTTGACTCTATACAAAATATAGAAACTCTGAGAACCCCAGACCCTTGAGAACTATTTCAATTATTATCAGGAGATAATATTTTTTACAACACTGAAAATAACACAACACAATATGAAGCTACCATTCACTATTAAGCAATGAAAAATCTCTCTGTTATTGAAAATAATCTACATTTCCACTTATCTAGTTCATCCTTTAGCAAGAATACTGAGGCAAAGGGTGCATATTCTTACCGGCTTACAGGAATTCTAAGTATTTCAATACATACAATATTATTTAATTACTAGAAAAACCTCTGAGTGAGTGAGTAGTTATCATCTTTATTTTACAGAGGAGAGATCAGAGATTCAGAAGAGTTATGTTCTAAATTTTATATGTAAAAAGGTGAGAACAGAATGATTCCTGACTTCAAAGTATAAATTCTTGATACTATGTAAGACATAAATTGGAGTAAGATTCTGCTATTTGCTTTGCAAACACAACTTATTTCTAGTATTCAGTATCTACTAAAGTAGAGTTTCATAATAAACTCTGTGGCTGAGCACACAATTCCTCCTAAAAACCACAGTGAGCTGTAATTCAGGTATGCACTATCATCGCAGTTTATATGGCAGCACCCGTCAAACTCAGGACTTTGTGCACACCAAGCAAACTCTCTACTATATGAGCTACATCTCCAGCTCTGACAGATACTAAATGTGATGACCAAAAATTCAAAGAAACGATGGCTTAGTTTAGCCCAGAGGAAGAAGAACAACAATGACCCCTGGTACTCTCCGAAGTAAGTGGGAGAGGCATAAGTTGTTCTGTGCCTCAGACACCTTCAAATTCTTACCAGGAGATACATGAGCTATTGCTCATCAGAAAACAGAAAAATCTCAGTTAAATCAGAGATTTTGTGTGGGTGAAGCGCCAGGGAGGACCACAGATGTGACTGAAAGACACCATAGCCCGAAAGAAGACAGAAGCAGGGACTGGTATAGGATGAGGGATACTGTTTGGAATGTTGTCTCTGACTCTTGTCTCCCTTCGATTCATCCTCTAAGCTCTTAAATGTAACTAAAGACAGCATTAACTCTCTTGGAAGCCAAACAGGGCTACCACTGGCTCATCAACTGTGCACTCAGTTCAAACCTTGAAGTCCTTTTTATATTACCTGCTATCTGAGTGGGTCTTTGTCTGAAACTTATCTATGGAGTCAGAGGCATGCAATCACATGCTACACATTAGAACTGTGGAAATTATGCAGGCAGCCCGAGCCCTGCTCTGGTACTGTCCTAACATGTAAGTAATCACAAACTGTGTGATGAGTGTTAGCAAACCTATGTGGTCAGCTCTATTCTTCACAGATGTAATAACTTCCAGTTCATCTTTGGGATTCTACACTCTATAGTCTATAGTCAACACAGAAACTCCTTTCATCTTTTTGAGACTAAATGAAAAAATGGTTCTATGATTATTATTCCTGTCTCAAAACCTTCTGACACTTTCCACACAACTACACATAGCAGAGAATCCAAGGTTACCACAGCTTCCTAGACCGGCCGAGGCTGGTCACTGTCACCTCTCCCACTTTATTTTGCTTAAGCACTAGTGTACTTAACCATGGATCTTACTGGAGCCCATACTCACCCCGGTTCATTGCACACTGCTCTCCACAGCTTTGGCACTTTCTCTTTCCTCCAGCTACGGTGTTATTGTCTTGGCTAGTCGTGCAGATTACAATTCCTTTCAACCACATCTGCATTCGTGCTACCTCATTACGTAAGCCTGCTATGGCCACTCTGCATAAAGTTGAGCCCTTCATCACCCACTCTTGGTTACTATCATTCTTGGTTCGTGTCTGGTCAAATTCTATGGGGAAAAAAGGATGCTATATTCTTCTGTTTTATACATAAAACATTGAACAGTGCTTGATGTTCAGTCAGTGCTCAATGGGTATTTGTTAATGAAAATATACGATCCAACTAAAACAAGGTAAAAATGAAATAAAATTAAGCCTATAGACTTGACTCTCCTGAAGCTGTCTAGCAAAGGGTAAGGGTGCTTTTTTATTTTTATTCTTTTAGGTAGAGGAAATATGAAAGGCCTCATTCAGGTTCCACATGAAGACATGGAGCTCTTGTTTATGGGGGTAACATTCAACAAGACAGGGGAATCCATGGGAGAGCAGGTAGATAGAATGAAAGAGGCCAGTCATGGAAGAATTCAAAACATGCTGATGAATGAGTTTCATCTTTGTTCTCAAGGAAATGGATTTTTTAAAATGTAGACATGGGGCATGATCTGATTAAAAAACAAAACACCCAGGATGCAGCACAGAAAAGAAATTCAATAAGAATGAAACAGGAGAGAGCTGCTTCTTTTTATCAATCTAAACACAGGATTTACATGTATTCCTCTTAATGCTAATCTCCCAGGGCTCACCAGTACTCTGCGTCCAGATCTTTCCGAGTCCCTGATCCATCATCCAGTATTAGCACCATGCCATGCTGTGCACCTCCTAGGATTCTGACAAGTGAACTTGATGTATCCAAACCATGTGCCCAGCTTACCTGACTGAAAACCATGCTTGTTTTCTTCCTGGCACTCGTGTGTGTGCATGTGAGAGGTCTGCCTGAGACTCAGTCTGATTACTCACTGAGCTGTTTAGAATAAAGTGAACTAGCCAGCCCAGCAGGGCACTGTAACCCACAGACCTCATAACCCAGGATTTCCATGGGTTAAGGAGAGATTACAAACCTTATACGATGCCAATCGACCCCCCACCACCACCACCACACACACACACACTTTTTTCTTGCATGAATTAAGTTTGGCACCTGGCTACTGGCTGGGGATTGTATAGCTGCTTCTGTTCTTGGCTACAGTAAATGCTATCAAAAGATTTCTTTTCTGGCATGCATTGAAGTATATAATGCTGTCTATATTTCTGCCCAGAATCTACTATCATCTGTTTAATATGCAAACTGTGCAGAACCAGAGCTACTAGTGTGTAATAGATTTTGAAAAGTTGTCATCCAGACTCATTGTTTATTAGAGGCTATTAACTTTGGAGGCTTCTGTGCTGCTCCTCCATTTCACAGCACACAACCACTCACGGAAAGAAGATGCACAAAATTCTGCACACACGCGAGTGAACTCATCTGGTATTTTATGCCTATCTATTAGATGAACCCACTTAAATCAGGCTCCTTTTGCGGAATAGGCGGTTACATATTAAATACCCACTATCTATCTTTGGGGGAAGCACTGAGGTATAGGGAACATACTGAATAAGGTTGAGCTAATAAAAAATATAAAATGGAAAACCAGACAATTGCAAGACCCAGAGTCCAAAGTAATCTCATAGGCAGTAAATTTTCCATCATTTTCCTTAGTTCAGGGTTTCTTTGGAGAACTGGAGACTGCTGACCAAGGGAGGGAAACAAAAAGCAGTTGGCTGTAACTTTATCCTATGCCCTTCTCCTCTCTCCCTCTCTTCTCTTACTTCTGCATCAAAGAAAATGTTGCTGTAAAATTCTGAAATATATATATATATGTATATATATATATATATATATATATATATATATACACACACACACACATATATTCAGATTTAAGAGTTTTACAAGTTGACTGATTTTCCCCCAATAATCTTGGTTTTTTTATTGTTTTTAAATCCTAATTCAGGCAAGAATTTCAAATTTGGGAGTTTGTTTTTATACCGTAAAGCCAATAATTCTGTATAGATCTCGTCTTTTTTCCTGGGTTGGTGTGGAGATGTGCATAGCTTGCAGGCTCTGTGCCTTATGTACAAGGTGACAAATAAACAAATAAATCACCCGAAATCCTTGGTATCTTAGCCCAAAGGATGGTTTCAACCATAATAATGCAAATAGAAAGCACAACTAGACAACTGAGACAGAATCACTGAAAGACAGAGTCCCCTGCTGCCACCTGCCCATTGGGCTGTCTTCCCTCTCCGAGTGTTCCTCCACTGTATTCCCTAATTTGGAAATGGATTCATCACTCTCCCAAGCAGCCCTGAGTACTTGGCCTCTACCCTAACCTAATGACATTGGTTTAACCTTGACTTCAACTGTGGGTGAAAGTTTCTTTCTACCGGTTTTCTACTGATCACAGAGTTCTTTTAAGATAGTCCATAAGGACTAAGGCAGAGCTGGCGGGAAGTTTTGTGCATAGTTATGGTTACACCCTGTGGCCAGGAGCTCAGGAACATGTGGCAACTTTGGCAGGCACTATAGGGTGGCTGACCCAACACCACCAACGATGCCATTGACCTTATGGGGGGGGGGGTGTAACATATGTTAATTCTGATAAATACAAATAGGAATTTGATTGTTTTCTGGGCAGTCATTCTTAGACAACAGTGGATTAAATGCAGCATGCTGGCACACTATTTGCCCTTCTGCTACTTTATTATTTATTTACTTATTTATTTTTGCCCCAGACATGGATATGATTGCTGAAGCAACAGAAACCATCTGGACACTACCAAATCAGAAATACGAGGGGAAAGGCAGGAAGGGAAGAATGACAGAGCTGGGACAGAACCTAGGTCTCTGGCAGTGTTTCTTGGCCCACTGAGTTGGCCTTTTACAGATTTTATTTTATAGATACAAGTGTTGATCACATGCATGAGGAATGGTCTGAGAGCTCCGTGGTAGGATGTGCTCCTATGCTAATGCCGACGGAACGGATAAAGAATAAGTCGAATGAAGTTTACATCTCTTAGCGAACACTGCTGTGCCTCGTATGAAGTTGTATCCCCACTTACAGGTGACAGTAATGAATCCCCTGAACGCATCCAACACCCCATCCCTCCCGTAGCTAGACATCCCCATTCCTTTCGCTATGGATTTCATATATGTCTGTGAGAAAGTCTAGTAATATAAAGGAATGTGGAAATAATAAAATCAGCCTCACGTTTCACAAAACAAAACAATCAGCATTTTGCACACCTCTCTCTTTTTTCCTTCTAGCCTTCTCTCCTTGCCTCTCTCACACATACGCACAAACATACAGAGATGAACTCTGCATCAATATTACTGCGTTACTATATTAGTTAATTTGCACATTATAATTTGATCTTGTAGACTTTGTTACATAGTCAAAGGCTTTTATTGGTTATATCATGGTATACTGGTTTTAAAATCCTCTAACTTCATTAAACTGACCCCTCTAGTCACTATAAAACAGAATTCAGTATAGTGAAAAAATGCTCATACATTTCTAAGGTCTTGGATTGGTCTGTGTGTTCTATGTATGTATTGTTTAGTATTTGTAGGTTGATTTCTAAAAACAGAATCACTAAGTAGAGATTAAAAAACAATACTAAGGTGCTGTATAAATCATAACTTGGCTTATAGAAAAGTAACCTAAAGTAACAAAAAAACATACATTACGATAATAGGTCATAATAAAGTTTACTCTGTCAGTTTTGCCAATATAATACATCAATTTTATTAGTTACTTGTGAATTTGAATACACTTCATGTTTATTCACTTATAAATATTTTTTTGCTTTTTGAATTGTCAAATATTTTCACATTAGTTTCAAATAATTATTTCCAGTAATTTATAAGACACCTTTGCTAAGAATGCTACTCCTGTGGTGTATGCATTTTACAATTATTTCTTTATTTTTATCAACCACAAAGAACCTTTGGGTACCAGGGAGTGGCAACTGAAATACTGTCTCGTTATAATTTAAGAAGGTCGAATACTGAATAGAAGAGGTGAACCAAATAACAATTGTGTCAGTTTTGAGGGAAAATGCGAGCCTTCTGATGGAGAGCATCAGACCTGGACTTGGTGTCATCTGTGTATGAAGATTGCCAGTACTGAACATTCAGAGCCAGTCACTGTCCCTTCTCTTGTTTTCATTTCTTCATTCCCTTTAAGATACTGCAGAGGCTGTATATTTTCAGTCTTTGTATTTATCACTAGAGATGGTAATGCATCCCAATAGCTCTGCAAGTAAAAACTCAATGACAATTGTGGCTTTTGTCAATAAATGCTAATTTTCCAAACTAAAACAAACAAACAGTTGAGGCTGACAATATGGTCCAGCAGGTGAAGACCCTTGCAAGCCCGACAACCTGAGTTAGATCCTGGGGTCCAGGCAAAGGTGAGAGGGAAGAACAAAGTTCAGAAACACATGTCCTGTGGCAAGTATCTAGTTTCAGACATCACACACACACACACACACACACACACGTCATTTAACATTCTAGGATTTCGTTAAACTAAACAAAAAGCAATGCAATGCACCGTTATGTTCATCTCTCCGTTTTACATACATTATCCATCGTTGATTTTTCTCTACCCTAAACATCATTCCTAAGTACTTCTTAAGATGTATTTATTTTTTCATGTGCGTGTTGTTTATGGGTGCATGTGCTATGGCACACAGGTGGAGGTCAGAGGACTCTGGAGATAGAATTCATGTCACTGGGCTCTCACAGAATATGCCTTTACTCACTGAGCCGGGTTTAGGCACAAATGTTTCTCTGACATACAGATTATATTTTCCTATCTCCAGGGTGTGAACCAGAAGGTCTCCAGAGATCAAAGACTTTTGACTTTTAGATAATTTGCAAAAACATGACAGGATTTCTTGGGGATGAGACCTAAGTATAGGAACAAAATCTATTCATGTTTCATATATACCTTAAATGTAGTATAGAAAACAATTTTGACTAGCTTGCCTACAAATTCTGTGTATAAGGGCAGTTGTGAATTTTTGTTAACCTATGACATCAGGTTGATACTTAAACAGTCTTCCATTTTAAGAGCATTTAGGAATTCATATTTTTAAATTAGGAATTCTTAACTTGTATTACAGATTATATTTAGAAATGAACCTTCTAGAATGAAAATAGATCCATATCTTATCACCATGCACAAAACTCAGGTCCAAATGGATCAAAGACCTCAATATCAGTCCGAACACACTGAACCTGATAGAAGAGAAAGTGGGAAGTACTCTACAACACATGGGAACAGGAGACCACTTCCTACGTATAACCCCAGCAGCACAGACATTAAGGACCTCATTGAATAAATGGGACCTCCTGAGACTGAGAAGCTTCTGTAAAGCAAAGGACACTGTTGCTAAGACACAAAGGCAACCCACTGACTGGGAGAAGATCTTCACCAACCCCGCAACTGACAAAAGTCTGATCTCCAAAATATATAAAGATCTCAAGAAACTAGACCGTAAAAGGCTAATAAACCCAATTATAAAATGGGGCATTGAGCTGAACAGATAATTTTCAATAGAAGAAGTTCAAATGGCCAAAAGACACTTAAGATCATGCTCAACTTCCTTAGCGATCAGGGAAATGCAAATCAAGACAACTTTAAAATACCATCTTACACCTGTCAGAATGGCTAAAATAAAAAAACACCAATGATAGCCTTTGCTGGAGAGGTTGTGGAGAAAGGGGCACACTCGTCCATTGCTGGTGGGAATGCAAACTTGTGCAACCACTTTGGAAAGCAGTGTGGCGGTTTCTCAGGAAATTCGGGATCAACTTACTCCTGGACCCAGCAATACCACTCCTGGGAATATACCCAAGAGAGGCCTTATCATACAACAAAAGTATATGCTCAACTATATTCATGGCAGCATTGTTTGTAATAGCCAGAACCTGGAAACAACCTAGATGCCCTTCAATGTAAGAACGGATGAAGAAAGTATGGAATATATACAGATTAGAGTACTACTCAGCAGTAAAAAACAAGGGCTTCTTGAATTTTGCATGCAAATGGATGGAAATAGAAAACACTATCCTGAGTGAGGTAAGCCAGACCCAAAAAGAGGAGCATGGGATGTACTCACTAATATTTGGTTTCTAGCCATAAACAAAGGACATTGAGCCTATAATTAGTGATCCTAGAGAAGCTAAATAAGGAGAACCCAAAGAAAAACATATAGGCATCCTCCTGAATATTCACCTTCATCAGGCGATGAAAGGAGACAGAGACAGAAACCCACATTGGAGCACCGGTCATAAATCTCAAGGTCCAAATCAGGAGCAGAAGAAGAGAGAGCAAGAAACTCAGGACCGCAAGGGGTGCACCCACACACTGAGACAATGGGGATGTTCTATTGGGAACTCACCAAGGCCAGCTGGCCTGGGTCGGAAAAAGCCTGGGATAAAACCGGACTCTCTGAACATAGCGGACAATGAGAACTACTGAGAACTCAAGAACAATGGCAATGGGTTTCTGATCCTACTGCACGTACTGGCTTTGTAGGAGCCTAGGCAGTTTGGATGCTCAACTTACTAGACCTGGATGGAGGTGGGGGTTCCTTGGACTTCCCATAGGAAGGGAACCCTGATTGCTCTTGGGGCTGAGAAGGGAGGGGGACTTGATTGGGGAGGGGGAGGGGAATGGGAGGCGGTGGCGGGGAAGAGACAGAAATCTTTAATAAATAAATAAATTTTAAAAAAAAAACAAAAAAACCCAAATGTTCGTTGATGGAATAAGCAAATGAAAAAAAAAAAAGAAATGAACCTTCTAGAAAATATTTAATGACCCAATGAACAATAGAGTAAAGCTGTAACCTTTTAGGGATATAGAGTCCATAGTCCATTAATGAGGAAGGATAGGGTCTGTTTTCCCAGAAAAGCGTTACTAGACAGTTGGGCCAATCTCTTGTCTTTTAAAACATTTGACCACATTTTCAATATAATAGCATCTTTAAATCACAGTTTGGTCATCATTAAGCCCTTCAAGGAAGTCCTATTTCTTAAAGGTATATAGACTTAGATATCTAAAAAGCTAGCTAATTTAGCCATGTAAGAAGAGTTAACTCACACATCCCTGAACATCAAGCTGCTGGACTTTATACAAACAGGGTCATGTGCACTCAGGGCCTTCTGATGTTTCTCCGTTGTTTTAGCATACGAGATTGTAATAAATAGATTACACTTGCATTACTAAGTTCTTTGATTAAATCTAAGTAAAAATTACTTTGAGAATAAGGATCCGCATACATTTGAAGATGTAATGGGTGAGCCAGTACCATGCATTTAAACTGTTTAGAATATTTCCAGTTTATTTTGAATCAATTGTATTCTTTGACTTGGAATACTGTTTTTGGTAATAATTCGGGATATTTGTCAAGCAACAAATAGTGTCTGACCCAAGGTGAACAAAATCTCTAAATATTCAGCTTACATGATATTTGCCACAGTTGACATGCAACCAAATTGCTCTCTTCTAATGTAATTCAATTTCACGTTGCTTCAGGTAAAAGCAAGAAGTTCGAGCATATTTTGAATATAATTCCTGTGGCACTAGGTTTGTGCACACTATGTTATTCTTGTATAAACAGATTTATGGAAGATGAAAATAGGATTCATAAATAAGAAGCACAGATTTATTATTATGGAAATATAATCAAATCTGATTCTACAATCAAAAGGGAAACTCTCTGTAAATTAAAATTAAGAATTAGAAATTACATATATGTATGTATATGTATATATATATGTATGCATATGTTTTCCGAGATTTAAAATGCTTTTTTAAAAAGGAAATGAAGCTATAGAAGAATACAAAGGAAAAAGAATGCCGAGGAGGCACAGAAGACTAGGAGGGGCACAGACAATTTGATCTAATTTACCCTCTCTTGCAGGGCAAGTGAATTCACATGATCTAAATCAATTATGTCAAGTGATTGCCTAATTTATTCATAGATTCCTTCAATTAGAAAATAAAGCACACAGCCCTTTTCTTCAAATTCTAAACAACTGCTTCCTTTCTTCTCTATTTAATGAAATTGAGGCTTTGGACTTCTATATTTCCTGTGTTTGATTCTCTTCTGAATTATGTCTCTTTTTTTTTGAGGATTCCCCGCTTTCAAATGAAAAAAAAAATCAAACCAACAGAACTAGTTTGGGTGAGTGAGGCAGAGAGCGTGGTGTTGCATCCGCGTCTTTCCATCACGTCCTCATCTCTCTCCGTCTTGCAACCCAATCCAAACATTTGTCTGCCCTTTTATTCACTTCTCGTTGAATCATTTCTTTGCATTTTCATTCATTTATCTTTCAATGTTGGGAATAGAGAATCTGCCTACACAGTAAGATCAGCCAAATCAATGATGGAGATTAATGGAGTCCCTGAGATTGCGGCCAGATAGCTCTATCGCTATTCATTCAACCATCCATCTCGGATGTATTTGGCACAAGTGCATGCAAAATGTTGAGCAGAAGTGCCCAAGAATCATTAGGTCTGACCCTGGAGGGGCTTGTAATCTGATTGGAGTCAGAAAAAAAAATACTCATTTGGTAGGTGTCCAAAGAATGTAATTCTGTGCCAAAATTAGTGATATCAATGGTAACTGCTTCAGGAATCCATAGAAAGATCTGGAGGGAGAATGATTGTCTCCTAAGACAGCCAGACTTGAACAGCTCCTGAATGGAAGAAGGGATGCAGATAGGAGATAGGAGAAGGAAAAAAAGGGTCTCCTATTGTTAGAGGTAGGGCTGGAGGATTCATACGTTTCAACTGAAATAGAAAGTCAAAATAACTTGGGACCTAACATCAAAATTAAGTATGACCATAGAACGAAATCTAATTGTTCTCAATATTAAAAACCCGGAGTCAGATATTCGGGGTGAAAGCTGACAGATCAGAGAAGCAGTGGAACCAGTCACAAAGACATTTTTTTACCTCCACCAATGCTCAGACCAAAAGGGCGATCCTGTCCTCAGACATGCTTCCTCGGACCGCTTCAGACTGCACCTCAGACTGTAGCCGCAGACGGCATCTGTCCCCACCAAGCCTCAGATTGCTCTGAGGTTCCGTCTCCTCCTGCCTTATATTTTTCTCTGCACCAGCCGTATCACTCTTGTCTCCACCTCCCTAGTGCTGGGATTAAAGACATGTGATTCCGAGTGCTGGAATCACCTTTGTGTGAGCTCTGTTTCTTTTTTAGACAGATTCAATCTCCTGTAACTCAGGGTGGCCTTGAACTAACACAGATCTGTCTGCCTCTGTCTCCCGAGTCCTGGGATTAAAGGAGCATGCCACCACTCCCTGGCCTCTCTAGTGGCTTAGCTCTGCACTCCAATCTTCAGGCAAGCTTTATTTATTAGAACATAAACAAAATATGACTACATATGTCTGGGTTGGAAACCTTACTTGTCACTTAGTACTGGGACACCATACACAAGCCATTCTTTTCACGTTCTGATGGCCTCATGCATGATGAGCTCCCAAACTTGCACAGACATGAACACAGGGTAGCAGTATTTTGAGAAACTGTGGGTTTTTGTATGCATTAGAAGGTTCTAATATCGCTGGGACCCTTAAAGAGGACTATAGGGTCTCCATGCGCCCTGTGTTCGATTCTGACATACTCTCCCCTTAGTACCTCCTGTCACCCTCCTCAGATGTCAAGTCCACAGGGTCCACCAAGTAAAGTGGATGTAAGTAAAATAAATCCATTTTAAAACCGTAAGTGTCCAGTGTCTGGTATTTCATTATAGTAGCATTGTTCTGACCAATAACTATGGAATTCCTATGCCAAAAACTGACAGCCATATACCAAATGACCCCAAGTGCTACCTGCCTTCAGTATGATCTCCCTTTCTCTTTTTTATAGTCTGGATTAATAGACTTTGGGGCTTGAATATTATGGCTGCAGAGTTGCCTCTTCTTACTACATGTAAAAGAAAGTCTTTGCTTTGGGACCACGGGTGTCATTGTCCTTGAGTTATTCTGCCGGATGTGTACTACTTTTTAAGAAGTCCGCGCAGTACCGTTAGCCACGTTCTGCCATGGTTACGTCATGCCTTACTACAGCCTTCCTTAGTCATGCCCTCTGCAGTTCATTCTGCTTGTTCAGTCAGTCGCTGTGCACACTCCTTCCCCAGGAAATGCCCTCTTGGGCTCGGCTGTGTCATAGCACCAACCTTTATCCCAGGATAAACACACATTTTTTCCTTACAGCTATAAACCCATGAATGTTGTGGCCTCTGTCTCAGATCAAATGAGTTTAGGAACTGCTATATGGATTTCATCTTGAGGACTCATGGAATCTCCTGCAACCTGGAGTTATGGTTTTGGTATGAAGTCTTTCCTAAAAAGTTCATGTATTGAAAGCTTTGTCTCTAGGAGTTGGCGCATTTGGGGAAGTTTTAGAAACATTAGAAGGCAGGGCCTATGTGGAATAAGGAGGTCCCCAGGGCCAGATACTTAGGGTTATGTTGTCTCAGGTCAACCCTCTTCCTCCCTCCCTCGCCTCTCCTCTCTCTCTCTCTGGCTTTGGCCCTGGCTCTCTGCTTCCTGTCCACCATGAGCAAGCAGCCTCTGTCTTACTCTCCCAATGATATGTTGTTTTTCTTTCTTGTATGGGCCCCAAACAATAAAAGCCTACCACGACATACTGACATACAAAATTCTCTGAAACGATGAACCCAAGTAAGGCCTACTTCCTATTTCTTGGTTAGTTTAGTCGCCATAGTAGTAATGGTAAACACACCTGGAATACACACATCTAACTTTAAATAAACAGTTTCCATTTTCCCATCATTCTTTGTCACTGAAATAATATTAAGACAATCTGTTGGTTTTTAAGTTGCATGTGAATGGTGCATGCCTGTGACCTCAGTACTCAGGAGATGAAGGCAGGACAATTAATGACTGGGAGTCTGAGATCAGTCTAGGAAGATCTTGTCTCAAAGAAACTCTACACTGTCACTAAACACACACAAACACACATACACATGCACACCAAAATGCTCAAACTTTCTTTGTTTCCCCATAATCACAGCTTTGTATGCTACTCTTATTTAATAGAACCTCTGCTGAATTGATAAAAAAAAAAGAAACAAATTTCCAATCAAACAAACCTTTCAGTATACGGTTTAGGTTGGCCCTGAACTCATCATTCTCCTGTCTCAGGCTCCACAGTGCTAGGGTTGCGTGTGTGCATCGCCACACCATTTATTTTCATGGAATTTCTGTGGACATCTACATTTGTATCCACAAACATGGGCCCCAATCTCTGGTAAGATTACAGACTGGACCCACAGCAGCAGGACCCATCCAGCAGACTTTCTTGAATCTTTCATAGTTGCAGAGAAAGCACTGAGGTTATTTACCTCATATATACTGATTTATCGAGCTAGAAATAAAAAGCTCCAAAGTGTTTCATTTTTCATACAGTTTTTGTGTGGTAGTGACTTTTCTTAAATTCTGGAAGTGGGCTAAATGCTTCCCAGCTCCTTGGCGCATACCTGTTTTACTGCTCAGGAATCTCAAGCTCGACCCTTCACCTTCTCATGGTTTGTTCAAGACAGTCCTGAAGTGCTTGGGACTGGGGATTATTCCAATCAACTCCAGGATCAGCAGAAGGTTGATAGCTTATTCCCAGCCCACTTAAAACTATCACTCCTGATTAGTCAATTTCCAATATGATCTCTATTTTAATTTTCACTTTATTTTTATATCTTGCATACAGCTCCTAGACACCTTCAATTATGAACACTGGTAACCAGGTGGGTACTAAAATATCAGCCTTTCCAGTCAAACCTCCTCTTTCCACTAAATGAGTCCTACATGTGCCATACTGGATATCTTTCCAATATCTTTATTCCCTTATTACATTATTACCATATACACACCAAATCTCTTCAACTTTACCCATGAGAATATCTCTACTAAAAACTAAGCTATAGAGGTAATATTCTGTTATCTATTATCATTGATGGGACTTAGTTATTTAGCACAGTATTTAACATGGATAATCCAAAATATTTATTTAATGAATGAAGGAAAAGAGAAGAGCTGAGTAAATGAATTTCACGTTAACAGTGAAACTACATATTCAAGCAACTGATGACTTTTGAATCTTAGGAAGCAGAGTAGGCATCTATGGGGATGCTAGCTAGTACCGTGTACTCGAAAGCAGGGAGGAACACCGCACGTGAACTCCAAGAGTATCCTGGCGAAAATTAAAACTAAATTATTCTTCAAAAGATTAATTGGTTTGTCAGAGATTAAGAAACTTTTGGATTAACATAGTCTAAATTTGACCCTACTTCTGGAGAGTTTATTTTTTTTTCTAGTCATTTAATGAAAGGTGTAAATGTATTGATTAATATGTTGTTTGGAACAAGGAACACAGTGAAACACCTGCTTTCCCCTGTGAGCTCGGGCTAAAACATGACCTTTAGAGCACAGCAGCATTCTACTTGCAAAAAGTGATATTTCATCTACAGTTCTTTCACTTACTTAAAAAATATTCAGATGATTCACAAAAGAAAATATAAAGCAAACATATGAAATATATACATTTATCTTTAAAAGAATTGAAAAAGTAAAATATTCCTTTTAAGTTTATCAGGGTGGCAAAAATGAGAACAACTGATAGCCATCAGATGGCTTCAGATATTGTAAATGGAAACAAAGTTGCTTTTCAGGAGGGAGCCAGTCACATGGATCAAAGCTTTAACTATATTTGGTCAACAAATTACAGAAACCTACAGTGGCATAATAACCATCCACTCCAGAGGAAAGTTCACACATAGAGATGTCAATAAAAGATGCAAGACCGAGAAGGCTTTGCTTTCACAGCTCACTGCTGCTACTTCCCTAAGGACAAGCCGTTGTCCTGGAGCTCTGGTCTACGCTTCCAGTGTTCCAAAATCACTCATTGGCATCCAGGATCCTGTTTGGAAGGGATAATTATGAAAATTTCAAACTCTATTTCACACACACACACACACACACACACACACACACACACACACACGTACTATATCACGTATTCTATGGGTTTTTAGCTACATGTTAAGTACAATGGTTTCAATCAATGAGACTCACTTCAAAACAACTGAAATGAATTTGGCTCATAATCCAACGAGAATTTCAGTACTTGGATCCATTTTTGCGCAGCTGTTTTAGCTTCATATTTTTATGGAGATATTCTCATATTAATACAAAAGTTCTTTTAAAATGAACATGGGATTGCATTTAAATACGAACAATGCATTAAGAAACAAAAGCAAGTGAAGAGAAAAGGTTCATATTTTGGCTTATTTAAAAGGATTAGAATCCTGCAGAGGAGCTGAATTAAGATACAAACACTAGAAAGCAATTCAGATACTAAATTTTAAGAGCAATTCAACATTCCAGTTTTAAAGGATAAGGGAGTTTCCCAATCAATCAAGATTTTCCCTCAAGTTATAAATTATGTTCTAATATACAGAGACTAGCTTCATAAATATTTTCATGGATTGTTAATTGCAAAATATCACTAGTCAAGATTCAGTTACAAACATGCCCAAACTTTATCTTTCCCTTTGCATCTCTTGCAAGAGAATTTAACATTATGTAACACTTACTTGAAGAGAATTTATTTCTACTGGTAAATTAAAAGCCAGTCGCCAATTAAATGAGACATGCAATTGGCTTCTTGCTAGTTATCCTAGGAACATTACTTCTTCCACAACTGTTAACATTGTTAAAGAAAAAAAAATCACTGGATTAAGTGTTTTTATGTGAAGGATTGTTCTTATTTCAAAGGCTGTTTTCTTCTTTAAATGAAGAAAACATGATTGTTCAAAATGCAAATGCTCCCCTCCCTCAACTGGAGATAAGTGAGAGAAAGTGTGATTAGCCCTTTTTTGTGAGCATTTATGGGTTGGAAAGCATTTGATAAGGGTGGTCTGGAATAAGCCAAAATTTTCAGAAAATTCTAGAATCATAAACCAGTACGGAAGTGTAATTTCTATACAATACGGATCATTTCCAATAAACACAGCAATTCATGTTGAAAATCTGTTTCTGAGGCAAAAGTACACACCTTTAAATCCAGAACTCCAGAGACAGAAGCAGGTGGATCTCTGAGAGTTTGAGGCCAGCCTGGTCTATGTAGGAAGATTCAGGCCAGCTGGTGTTACATAGTGAAACCTTGTCTAAAAACCAAAAGAAAACAAAGAACAGTGTTTCTGTTGGTGTGTGGAAAGGAAAGCCGGGGAAAGGTTTCAAGGGGATGTGTAGGCGAGAATTCTACCCTTGACACAGAAAGCCAGTTCTACAGCGTTCTCCAACCCAATGGGAATGCTAGCGCCCTTTGAACAGGGTCTGTCACTGCACTGTCCTACGGAGAACAACAATCTAGCCACAGACGCAGAGAAGTGATCTGATCTCTGAAATTCAGTAAATATTAACAATAATCTAGAATTTACTTTTAAATGAAGCAATTATTTGAAATTTAATTCTTGTTGTAGCTTTAGTTAATCCAATGTGGATTTTCTTAATGTTCCCCAGAGGGCTGTTTCGGGGCGGAGCCGCTGCTGTGGATTTCGGGAACAGCTTGTTTTCTCTAGCGGTTCCACTTCTCTCTGGCCTGAGTGCTGCCATGTGCTTTCTGCTAACTCCACTTGCTCTTTCTTCAGTCAGAATCACAGAGTGGACAGCTATCCTAATCATACAAACACATTCGGGCACACTAAGCCAGGTGTGCTGTCCTGTCCTTGGAATCCCGACTACTCAAGGCTGAGGCAACAGCGCCACATGTTTGAAGCCTGTCTGTACAACTCAGTAAGTTCAAGGTTAGCTCAGCTAAGTAGTGGGGTCCTGCCTGGAAATTAAAAATTAGGGAGAGGCAGGGAATAGGGCTAGGGGTGTGAGTCAGACCTAGGATTCTTTTCCAGCATATGAAATGCCCTGAGTTTGATTCCCAGTATCTACAACAAACAAAACCATTGCAACCCAACTCCCTGCACTGAGAGAGAATCTGTGTTTCTTACTGAAAGTTAACAATGAAGTTCCTTTTCCACAGTGGTGGTCAAGTTTCTTTCTCTTCTGAATCGTTATGAGTTGTTTTGGTTTACATAAGTTTCCCTCCATAACCAGCATGAAAAAGCCAGGGGTCAGTTTTCCGTCACTAACATCTATCTCCCTAGAGCCAAGGCTCCTAAGCCTTCTGATGCGGCTGTCATTGCTGGATATATCTGGGGCATGCACCAATTTACAGGTTTGAGTGTTCTGTACCAAGGGGGAGGGGAGTGCCTACGTGGAGCTCCCCTGTGCTGCAAAACTTCCTTCCTCCAGGTGTTAGCTTTGCATCTTTCAACTGCTTTTCATTGGACATGATTTCTGGGCCCTTCTACAGTATCTGGATCCATTTTATGCTGTCCTGGTGTCTATTAAAATGTTGTATTCAGTTAAATAGAGTCCTATACATGTACGGCATAGTACCGCATTCGTGTTACTTGATCTGATAACACAGATGTTCATTCAGGGGCAGGCATGTCACGAGTGCAGCTAAAAGCACAGGGCATTGTTACAGGTGTCAAGATGCCGTCTCTCGGAGTCTTACACTAGGAAACCTGCACTTTCTCCAACCTCTTCAAGAACTGCTCCTCCTCCCCTCAGCCTGGGCCATCTGAACATGGCTTCAAGAAGTAGTTCTCTCTATCTGAAGTTTTCTTGTTTACTCCCTGTATACAACTTTATTATCTGTTTATCTGACGTCATCCACCTGGAATACTGCTCTGCATATGGCAAGTATCCAGTCAGTGATGGCTGGATAGACTCTTCCTCCCTTTCTGTTACTTGTATGTATGGTATGCTGAATGTGGGTGTTTTCATGACCCAGTATGCATTCATGGGTCAGAGGATGACTTTCAGGCGATGGTTCTCCCCTTCCAACAAGGGTTTCTGGGATGAAACTCATGCTACCAGGCTTCTATGGGAAATGTTTCTACACACTGAGCCATCTTGCCAACCCAAATTCTGGGGACCTAGTTTTCATGAAAATTATGTCAGCTCAACAGAAAGCCCATTTCTCTGGGACAATCTCTGTCGAAAAACTGCTTAAGATTTCATTCCATTCTAGATTCCCTCCCTCCAAATTACACATAGCCTGGTTCTATCAGAGTCCTTGAGTATTTAACAGATATTAATCTCTTCAAACACATGTTACTTCTTTGTGCTAAAAACTTTCCAAATCTTTTCCTTTGCCATTGTGAAATGCACAGTTGCATGCTTGGTTCCTAGCTCACTGGAACTTAACTATCTAAGGGGCACATCTTTTGCTGAGGTGGTTGTTGTTGTTTTTCTCTTTTAGGGCAGTTAAGAAAGACCATGCACAGAATCTTATCATATTTGCTCTTTATCTTCCTTTGGGTGACAATGAACCTAGTATATTTCAGGAGTGGGCATTCTAATGTTACACCTACCCTTCAGTATATCACTTAGGCCATCAATCTCAATCAGTAAACAAAAATCATATTAAAGGTCAATATCACATATGATACTTCCCTGATACAGAAATTCTAACGAGGAAAAGTGGCTCGCCTTACTTCATGGAGCCCATGCACATAGCCTTTGGTCACCAGACTTTTATCCCCTTTTTATTTCATGGATATGAATACGTGAGGACCCACACTGAGAACACCAATTGTTTTGGGAATATGCCATCTTTTGAGAATCGGGTCTTTTTTTTTTCATGCTTCTTTTTTCTCATGCACACTGAGGCGGACTCTGGATGGTTTCTAGGGATCTAGGCTAGCCATTTCACAATCCTGTCCACTTAGAGCACAGAACAGCTGTAGCTCCTGGATGCAGGGGGCCCCACAGGAACAACATCCCTAGCTCCCCTATGCAGGGGGCCCCACTTCTCCAGCAGATACATATCCTTCTGGTGCACTTGGAGAAAAACTAACAAGGAACCCAGTGATTCAGCTCTTCTCCTGATATTAATAGGGACCCTCAACAATGAACCATCAGCCGCTTTCCTAATCCTTTGAATTTGTTTGTTATTTAAATGTCAGACTAAGGTCTAAAAAAGGAATAGTTGATTCAGGTTTTACCATCTTTAGAGGTATTGCTTATTGATAGTAATAAAGAAGACCATGGGAATAAAGTTTTACATGAAAATACATTAATACATACATTTTAGTAAACTAGTATAATATCAGAATATATAACTATACATTTTTTTATATTCAGTCTCCAGGGTGTTATTCATATTTTATTACAAAAATGAAGTATATCATTACAGAAACAATTAAAAAACAAAGTGGTGGAGAGGTAAAGTGGGATTAATATTAATTTATATCATTTCCATCTTCGATCTGACATGAGAGATGCCAAGTTTTTTCAAAGAGGAATATCCCACATCTATGAAAGAGTTCTATTCAAAATATATCTGTAGGATTTGCCTTTATAGGTACAAGAAGTCAAGTTGTATATGGTTTTCATCCGCTGTATCGACATTCTCTAATTTAAAGGGTAGAAGAAACTAACAAAGAATAAAACTGCAGACTTGTAGACCCTGAAAGACACCCAGCCAACCTATTCGTCTTGCTGAGTTACCATGGGACGTATGATAGCAGCCGCCCTCATTGCCAGAACGCGGCCTACAGTTTCATCTGCCTGCCCCTGCATCACTGTGCTCTCATTTCCCGCATTGAGCAGAGGCAGACAGCTGGCCAGGGCTCCTCAGCTGCCCCGCCCCCAGCCCTCTCCCTGTCTGAAACAGAGTGCGAGGCCCAAATGGAAACATGCACAAAACTCTTTTTTTAAAAAAAATCTTGTGAGAAACAGTGTTTTAAACTTGACTTTTGAATGGGGCTATAGATTAGGTCAACAAAGGGACCAAAATCTTGAAGTGCTGTCCCTTAAATAATTGAGACTAATTCTTAAACACTATTATGGGGTCATAAAACACCAACCCTGGAAATTAAAGATTTTTATGCCTCATCAAAAAGTCTTTGAATGTAACTCGCTGGCATTCTGCCAACAAGGGCAGCTCTTGGGGGGAAACCCTATGCCAAAGGCCAAAAAGGCAGCTGTGTTATTCAGCTTCTGAGGGCTTCCAACTCAGCACCCACACAAGCTCAATTATGAACAAATTAAAGGGATCCAGACTGAACACAGTAATTCTGGTAATTTAAATAAATAGAGTAAAGTCTGCAATTAGTAGGGAAAGATTGATTTTCTGGAAAAGCCAGAAGTTTCTACCCAGTAACTTAAATGGGGCCCTGGCCCTTGAATAAGCATAGTTATGGCCAATTGCTTAAAAATAAATTTCTTGTCCTTATCATTTTAATCATCAATGATCTGTTTTAAACATGACCACATGCAAACTCCAAAAATATCTGCTAAATATTGAAGCAAAATGGCCTCCCGAAATCTAGAGTGGTTACATAAACATCAAGAATAACAAGTAAAATTGCTGTCAGAGAGTGGAACTGAAACCCTCTGCAGCAGCTTAAAATATAAAACTGTAGCTAATCAAACGAACTTACAAGTTCAGAGAAAACACTTATTCAAAGAATATCAGAGATTTATTGTGTACAAGCTACTAGCTAATCCATTCCTGGTTTATTAACAAAGAAAATTATATACTGTCACCCTGTATAGATTCTTACAAATACTTAATAAAATTCAATACCCATTCCTGATTTAAATAATAAAGGGGTAATAAAAAAATCCAGGAGGCTAGGACTACAAAGAAGCCCATCTAACCTGATAAAGTGTTTCTATCAGAAACCCACAGGAAGTATAGATACCCTTCACACACACACACACACACACACACACACACACACACACACCATACATGCATGCATACATACATGCACACTGAGGAAACATTCCTATTGAGTATTTAAACTCACTTTGATTATCTGATTCTAATGTTCCTGGGACAGACAATGCATTTGAAGAACCAAAGTAATTTAAGTGAAAAAAAAAGTATTCTACTTAAAAAAAAATAAATTAGAGGAGAATTATCCTATAAGTCACTAAAATTCAAAGCAACAGCATGAAAATTTGTACAGGATAGCAACTTGTGCAGGGCAGATTTAGATACCAATAAACGAACAGGTCTATAACCCAACCCAGGCACTAATATAAAGGAATTTAGCATTTAATCAGGTTGCATTACAAATTATGAAAGGATGGAAAAGTCAAATATAAATTTTTTTCTGAAGAAATATTCTTCTACCTTATATACTATGAATAAAATATATTATCAATCATTTCTTCCCAAAAGCCTTAGGAAGAAAATAAATGAGATAAACAGGACAGTAGAGCCCCAAACAAAACAAAAACAAAAGGAAGACAAGATGGGTTTATATGATAATAAATCTAAACTATTTGTGTTTTGGGGGGAGGGGTATCAGGACCTAACTGTGAAGGAGCCAGAGGTTGGCCTCAGAGTCAGTCCCAATCGCTTTCCCCCTGAGATTTGAGACAGGGTCTCTCACTGGACCTGGAGGTCACTGTCTGCCTTCACTAGCTGGCCAGTGAGTCCCCAGAGCTCTTCTAGTGTGCCTTCTGAATTCTGGCATTATGAAGTGACTAACGTTTGGGCTTTCGTGTGTTTTAGATGAGCGCTAAGCAGCTAAAATCAGGTTCTTGTGGTTTCACAGTAAGCCCTCACGTCAGTCCCACCATACATGTTTTATGATAAAGGATATCAAGTGAAAACACAAGTAATGATTTACAACATTATAACAGTATTCTGAAAATAGCATAAAATAACAAATGGAAATACTGGCAAAGATAAATAAATAAATTCAAGATAAAGAAGATCCAACTGGCCAAAAAAATACACAAAATAAAACTTTCAGCCAAACTCAAGTTCCGTTTAAATAGGAAAGACAAAAGTAAAGTGTAAATCAGGAGACGCATTCCTTCCGAATGACATAGCTGTGCAATGACGCCATGGTACATGGGCATAAACGTGTGTGGACAGCCAAGCCAAGTGGACAGCATAACAGGCAAAGCCTTTTCTGTCTAAGATCCACGTGTGCTTAGCGATTAGGGGAATGGGATGGGGAAGCAGAGGCTGAAGTTTTCATAAGACTTTCCCTTCTTTGGAAATACACGTAAAAAGAAGTAATTGGAATCTCCTCACCTTTAAAAGTCCACCATAACACGTGAACTGACTCAATATACAGGTTAAAGTTATCTTCTGACTCGGCAGCAAGAGCAACACGGAAATGGGGTTACTAATGGTTCCTACAGACTTTTCCAAAGACAGTGTCAGCTGCATAGCCCAGGCTGGCCTTAGGTCAAGCTCTACTGCCATCCACCAAAGTGGCTGGAATTGTAAGCATCTGTGAGCATCTACCGCCACACTTAGATCTGACAAAGAACTGGCCAGTCCAAAGTCATCACTCAATAAACAAATACGAATGCCTATACTTTTATGTCTCTGTATTCTTAACCATGTGAGGCTGATGCTTTTTCCAGGTTAAAAAATATTATGTGAGTATTCTGCCTAAATCTTGTAGGTTTCACTTGTGAGGGTTAAATCCAGGGCTTTGTGCATGCCAGGCAAGCACTCTACCTGGAACGACATTTCCAGCCCTAGAGTTTATTATTAGCTTTTAACTTTTGAAGTTGTATTTTATCCTGCTGAGAGAATTAGTCCCCTAAACATTGTCATCAACAGCATATAATAAATATAATAAATAATATAATATAATATAATCTATTTCAGGGTTCCCAATGGTGCTTTAAACCATACATCACTCTACTCCTCTAATCAAAGAGGAGATGCTTCCAAATGCTCAGCACTGGACCATCACTGGGCTTACTTGCTGTGAAAGACAACACATTTATTAAGCTCACTCCATTTTCTCTCTTGGAAAGAAGTCCAAGATGGTTCTATACTGCTTACTCCCAAACTCCCTTAGCCTTAGATTCATGCTTCTCAGAATGGGCTCAACTTTTGACAACTGCTGTAAAAATGTTTTAATAGCATCCAACTAAAATACTTTGCTATAGTGCAATTTAAAGGAAGTCTTTTAGCTTATGTCCTTAACAAAATAAGCCATGAACAGTTGTGTAAATTGAACAAATATTACTATTGTCATTGTTCATTAGAGTGTACAATAAAACGCAATGGATAGATACTAATGTACATATTTTAGAAATAAGATTTCAATTTCAAAGAGAAAATTTTCTAAAAACAAAAAAAGTCAGTATTAGCTCAATGCTTTTCTCAACCCTTATCAGAGAAGCTTCGATTTGTAGTAGATGGTGATGAACACTGAGATCCACAGCTGGGCAAAGAACAGAGAGTGAGAAACTATCCCAGGTCTACATGGGACATCTGTATCCTGCACCCTCTTCCCAAGACTCAGGGATTGCTGGAGAAGTGGGCGTTCAGTGAGAGGCAGAGCCAGAGATGGTGGTGACTGCAGGAAACAGTGTCAGCTGTGAGCTAACAGGGACAGCATGCACAGGCACCAGGGTAAGCTCAAGCCAGACCAAATTCTATCATGGAGAGAGGAGGTGGGCATGGAGTCCTGCCTCTAGCTGCGGGCCTTAGCACCTGAAACTGGGAGGTTCACTTTTCTTTAAAAGTGTAGTCCCTGATAAGTCAAACGCCCTCCAGTGGACAGCCATAGCCTCAAGAATACATGGGTAACACTAATGGATTTGATGGATATACCAAAAAAGTAAAATAAGTAGGGTAGGTAGAGAAGGGGGTGGATTTGCAAGAAGTTGGGGGAAGGGGTAAATATAATCAAAAACAGCCTATGAGAGTCTCAAAGAATTAATAAAATTTACAAAAAATAAATAATAGAAAACTTTTGACATGACTGAGGTTTAATAATTTTGTAAACAGGGTTTTTTTTCTCTCTTAAAATGGATGATATACTGTTTTCAGCTTTGACACAGATTTTAGAATTATAATGCTAGTCTTTTTTAATTAAATGAAGAAAAACAGCAATATATTTCCCTACCCAAAATTAAGAGTCATTTTTATCCACTCATCTTATTTATGGAGAAACTGGGAAGACAGAACAGGAAATGTTTATCAAGCACTTCACAACAATGAATTGCTCCTTAAAGTATTAGTAATCACAGATGTCACTGTTGTACATTAGCCCTTTGGTTTGTCACGGGTTTGCTCTCGAGAAAACACCCTTACGATCAGTGCTCAGGGCAGCCTCCTTGCTGGGCTTTCTATCTGTCTCACACTATAGGTGATTTGAGCAAATGCTTCCCAGTGACTTAGTTAATTCATAGAAAATGGAATCAATTTCCCTTGTTTCATTGTGACTGAACGTTTTCCTGAGCGGCTGTAAATGAGCAAGAGAGAAGCACCATTTATCAGATCATTGGGTAGAGCTTGCTATTTGGATGATTCTGCTTCCTTGTTACTATTAATGAAATATATAATATACCTCAAGAAAACACAATTGCAGAGGTTGGCCCCTGAGCTCTTGAGATTCAATGAGTATTTTCCTTTGAGTGTATGCTATACCCTTCTTCTAAGATCCCAGATGGCAGCAATACTGTTCCTCAGTGTCTGAGACGCCTTACAGCCCCAAGTCCTGGTCAAAATCGTTGCCAGAGTCCTGGAGCTCCCCTTGAAGCCTACGATCTTCAGAATGCCAGGATCGTTGTTTAGCTGTCACACTAGGGTACCTCAACACCCTCAGTGTGACACACCCAAGGGACAACTCACCTCTCTAGCGTCATAGGATTTGGGGATATTTGGTTGAAGAAACCAATGGGAAGTATCCTTTGGCCTCACTAACCTGCCCAGCTGAGCATCAGGTAGGCCACCAGGCATGGTATGCTCAAGCTGGACCAGTACACAGAAGCAAAGAAAAGTGGGATGAAGATTTTTTGTGGCATTCAAGTTTTCCAGAATTAGGTTTTTCCTGATCTCCAGAGGGAGTGAATTATGTGGAATGTTTCATAGAAATCAGCATCTCTCTTTCACAAACAGACTAATCGCAGTGACGTGTGGGGGAGGAAATGCAAAGACGTGAACAGTGCCTTTCTGAGCTTCTGCAGTTGAAGGAACAAAAACTGGAGTTGTCGGTGGCGATGCCCTGGGAAAGCAACGTGGATGCACGTCCCAGTTACTTACCAAGGTCCATGCTCTTGGAGGCTTTCAAGTTAACTGATTCAGACTGCATGGCTGGTGTCACAGATCTGAAATTGACATGCTGATCTGGAAAATACACTGTGGAATCCACTCCAGAGCTGTGGAAAGAAGGTATATATTATATTTAGGCTTAAAGCAAGAGGCAGGCAGGGAGGGAGGGAGGGAGGGAGGGAGGAAGATTATGAATGGACATGAATATATAGTTCTCACACTGAATGCATTCCCTCTTTTCAACCTGCAGCCATGTATTTTAAATCAATTCTTGTTTCTCAGACTTCTTTTATAGAATTGCAACAATTGTGGCCTATACATTTTATTCTGCAGAAAAAATTTCGCCAAAATGTACGTGGGCTAATAACGTCTTCTGTTCCTCAGTCATTTCTGCTAATTGGGACACTACTGTATCCTATATAACTTCAGGTGGGTGAGGGGTGCCTGGGAAGCCCCAACACTTCAAAGGATGTTGCTAGATATTAGCCGAGCCCACAGTGGGCTAAGAGATTCCTATGGGATAAGGGGGCCCTTTTAGAGAGCGGCGAAATGACATCTCCTTAAAGAAAAACCTTGAATGACTGACGGCTGCAGGAGCCCGAGTTTTACCTCTTTAGGTGATCTTCAAAGAGGAACGGTAATGCTGAGTAGATATTCTGTCCATCAACAAAACCAAAAGGAAGCCACAGGAACAGCACCGTTGACGACTTGGACACAAATACATTAAATGCCCTTCATGGATTTTTTTAGTACTTGGGGTCAATCTAAAGAATTTTGCTTCTACTGAGCACTCTGTTTTGATTGGGGATTCAGTAGAAATGATTATATAAAGAAATTTTAGATAGTGGCTTATTTTTGTTTCGAAATAAGTATGGACACACCGTCTATAAACTAAGTTGCAACAGCTTTCTTTCTCTTTTACAGTGCATACATGCTGCTCATTTCAGGGTGATTCTGTCAGGTGACAAGTCAGGGTTCTTTGACAACCTGGAAGGTCTGAGAGTGGCCTTTAAAGAGTCGGGGATTTTAGACAAACAGCAGAAGCAACATTAATCTTGAATGAAGGTCCCTCTAAAATGCAGAGAAGAATCTTAACTTTCAAACTAAATATACCACCCAAGTTTAATTGCTTTCTTTAAAAAACAAATTTTTTTACCCTTGATATTTAATATTTCCTGCCAGTAATATTAAATAGTAGCCTGATGAATGAATAACTGAACCTCCACTACTGTAATGCAGTGGGTAGAAACAGAAAGGGTGCCACAGTCCTCAAGAGTCAGGGCACAGAGCACAATGGACATTTTATGTCCTGGCTCTGCTACTTGCTTGCTGTGTGACTTGGGCAAGACATTGGATCTCTCTGCACTTCGCTGCCCTCATACATAAAGGAGTGTAATCATATTGTCCACCCTTCGGTCTTAGTTTCCTCATCTATACAATGTGAAGTAATAGGACATCTCTGTAAGGTTTAAATAAATTAATAAATTCAGATATGCAAGACACTAAGAATAGTGCCTATCACGTGGTAAAAACTCAATGTTAATCTTATTTTAGTATTAATAAATTCCTAATTATCTTTTTTTCCCCCCTGTGAATCAAGGTGGTTTTGGAATGAGGACTCAGGGCTCTCTCCAATACAAAGATTACACCTGTTTTCATGGAAATAATGCAGAAAGTTTGAATTGACTCTTCAGGGTTACTAAGATTCCAGGTGTTTCTTTCTTGGTATCTGGTTGCATTGTCAATAGAGGAAGCCTTCAAATGCTATAGACGTGATACCTAGCGATGGCAGAGTATGCCAACTGCGCTCCAGAGTCCTTGGCTTATGTAGTGTTACTGATGCCTCTGTGGTCTAATGGAAACACTCCCATTTTTCCTCCCAATTTTGTAGCATTCAGAGACACCACTGAGATCACGGGCACCCCATAGGCTTTGGTGCTGCAGAGGCATGTGATACATGTGTCTCTACTCATCCTTTATTTGCACATAAGATCTTATGATTTTTTTCATGTGTGGGGATGCAGGTCTAAGGTCAGCGAGACACATCATCTTTACAGATTCAAAGGCTTGAGGCAGAAGGAGTTAAAGCTCATTCATCTATTAGGTAAGAGTCTACTGCCCAAAGAAGGGGACTGATGGTCCCAGATCACACAGCTGCTCAAGGGAAAAGCCTGAACCTGAGTCACAAGCTTGGCTTAAGATACTGGCTGGAACACACAATTAAGTCTTTTCCTTTTAAACTCAAGATCTGATCAGTCTCCTGAGTCACTTTCATTTTAGATTTTCCTTTGCTTCAACCGAGGGGTAGATGAGATTAAGTAAGAAAAAAAAAACAAGTAGTTAATGGAAGCATATGCTATCTATTGTAATGAAAGTCTTCAAGGAAGACTTCAGGACCAACATGAACACTCCTCTTTAAAACAAAGGCCTCACTGCCTTTAAAGAACTCTATTCATGGCTATGGAAATCTACCCATCTGATGAAGGTGTGGTTAATCCATTTCAGCCTCTTAGAACATCTTTTCAGACTTGGCAATAATTGACATGCCAAGAATAAGAGCTCAAATTCTCTAAGCTTTTGGAAAATAACCATTCTTACCTCTCCCATCCTACAAATATGGTAGGAATGACATCTGATACAGAATCAAGGTTAGAATCTGCTTAAACAAAGCAAGTATATTTTTTATAAAAATATTAGGATCTGACTGAGGAAAATATGATAAATGAAAGCTGCACATATGAATGTTGTAAATCATTTGCACATAGATACATATGTCTGATTACATCCATTAATCTGATGTTATATACATCTGTTACATTATTTTCAATGTATCCAAATGCACAGTTTGAAAATGCTCATTTAGCAGGATCCCTCTTACCATAGTACAAAATGGAAATGTAAAATAAAGATGAAGTCAGATTGGCAGATAGTTAAGGAGGGAAGTGAGGGCACTCCAAGACGTGGTGGGATTAGAGCCGATGTCAGCAGACATCACACTGAAACAGTGAGTGTAGTTCTGAATTAGTTAATGTGGAAATATATTAGGGATGTAAGTTAGACTGGTACAATCACTTGCAATTGTATGCTACACATTGAAAGCATTTGGAGAGAGGGTGACACAAAGATTAACTATAAAATATGACCTATTTTAATTTGGAAGGAAGTTGGCATGTGCTCATGGCTGAGTGCGCTGCAGTGCAAAGCTGGAAACTGACAGCAGGCCAGAGACTTGTCCTAGATAAAGGCCGTGTTTTCAGCATGAACAACCAGGGAATCTCTCAAATAGAAAATGATACTCTTGTCAAATTCTGCTGCATAATGAGTAAATACGGACAGCAAGAACATATGCTGTTGTCCTGAAAATGGTGACAAACCAGGAATATGAAAAACACAGAGGAGTCAGGAGTAGACGTTCAAGGAGAATTCTCCGAAAGTAAAAGGCAGGGAGAGAGATTTGAAGGACCTGCCAAGAAAAGTGTTTGAAGCATCAGTAGTCTATGACTGCATATGGGGGGAAGAAGTATGGCGGAGAAAATATGAACAATAAAGGAATAACCAAATGTTTTTTAAATTGTTAATAACATTGAATTAGTTAGGGTTTCTATTGCTGTAGTAAAACAGCGTAACCAAAAACAACCCAGGGATGAGTTGTTATAGCCCCTAGGACCGCTAGCTCAGAGGAGATACCATCCCCAGTAATCTGGACCCTCCCACATCTATTATTAATCAAGAAACTATACCTCTAAAGACTTCCTATAGGCCAATCTTACGGAGGCATTTCTCAAACCACCGTCCCTCTTCCTAAAAACTCTAGCTACTGTCAAGTAGACAAAAACTAAGCAGCACAAATACTTAACATATTTTGTTATTGTTTGACTTCAATCACTCATTGAGACTTCATAGTAAAAACATATTTTTCATACATTTTGTTTTTATTCAAACACACAAATTCTAAACTTCTCTCTCCCGGCATATCATTGATATAACAGAAATAAGTTCTGATTTTGTGTTGCTTCAAAGAATAGGCATGAGATTTGATCAATTTTAGTCCCCCTCCCTTAATACAAGAGAGCTCTTCTGCTTAGAGACCCCATCCTTGAAAGCGCACATTTCCACTGTAGAGGGCTTCCCGTGTTTGACTTGAAAGGCAAGGAGACAGCCTTCCTTACTCAACTTCCCTGGCTCCCTTCCAGTTCTTCCTCTCTGCTCACACATCCAAATCCCACTACTGCTGGTCACCTAGGCAACACAATGGCTTGTAGGATGGTATAGGTCACAGATTCCCAGGAGGGGAAGGAGTTGCAAAGCATTAAGACGTATTTTATCCATCTCAGAAATGTCTCTGTCCCTTCTACCTATATAATTTCTCCTTTCTTTTAGACCCTGCTACGCTCATGTCTTACGAGTCTCGTTGGCAATGGCTTCCCCGTGTACAATTGAAATTGCTCAGGGGTTGACACTCGCAACCCATGCTTCTCCACTGCTTTCCAGAGAAATATGATACTCATGGAACATGGCAGAAACCTGCCATGGATTTTCCTCCACATGCCAAAGTTTCAGCTACACTGAACACGGGATTCCTCCCTCTCTCATCAAGACTTTTCTTCTTCCACATTCCTGTGTCGTGGGCCCCTTCATTTTCCATGAAATCACTCTTTATTTGATGTAACCCTTCCTTCATCTTAGAGACAGAGTTGGGGTTCAGTCTTCTGAGTTACCAGGACATTCTTCACTGATCTCTCCTTCCTAATTAGTTGTGTGTTTATCTTTTTAGGAGAAAAATGAATCTTTTTATTTGCTTTAAAAAGTTTTGTTTTTTTTTAATTAGCCTAAAATGAGTTGGGTTTTATTATGACCTTGGTCAAAAAAGATTTTGGGTTATTATTTCTCTTCCCTGCTTTTTCCTCATCCCTGCACTCCCTGTACTATCTCACCCCATGGCATCTCCTACTTTGTGTCACATGTAGCCTTGGGTACCCTCATCCCTTTCTCCACACTTCTTGTTCCCTCTTTAGGTTGCCTATCTGGTTTCATAGTCTATACCCACTCTCACAATCCAATACCTACATACATACAACACTAAACATCTGATTACACGAGAGAACATGTGAGCTTTGTTTTTCTGTGTTTGGGTCACCTCACTTAATATGCTTTCCGGGTCTACCCATGATCCTGCAGTTTCCTAACTTTGTCTTTGAAATAGCTGAGAAAATGCATACATATTCATAAACGTGACATTTTCATTATCCACTTTCCAGCAGATGGGCATTTAGGCTGGGTGATATTCCATTGCCATGGTACTTAGTGCAGCAGTAAGCATGGATTTGCGGATGACTCTGTGGCAGGAGAGAATCCCTTGGGTACACGGCAAGAACTGTTTTTTTCTGGGTCATATGGTGGTTTTAATTTTATTTTACCATATATTTGTGATTCTATGAATGTTTTGAAAGTACTTTCTTAATTTTTGAGATTATAACTTAATTATAACATTGCTCTCTATTCTTTTTCTCATTCCACACCTTTACATATACCCTTTCCCCATCTTTCAAATCCAAGAGCTCTTTTTTTCACTAATTAGTTTTATGTGCATTTATCTACATACATATATATTCCTAAATCTTCCCTGTGGAGTCCATATAATGTTTCTTATATGTTTGTTTTCAGGACTGAGCTGTTGGCACTGGACCACCAGTTGGTGTGCGCTTCAGTAGGGAAGGCCGCCTCTCCCACTCCCAGCTTTCCTTGGCTGCCTTTGTGTAGGGTTGAAGCCTTCTGGATTTTTTTCATCCACTTTGGCATGTTCCTTAGTGTCTCCCTTTTCCAGTTCATGTTTGGGCAGTCATGTGGGTGAGACTTTGCAGAGGTAGCTTTAGATGTTACTAGAGAAACAATCTCTCAATCAAAGTCCCTGATCTGAATCATATGATCCTTCCACTCCCTCTTCTACAGTGTCTCCTGAACCTCAGGTGCACGAGTGATTTGTAGATGTGTCCTTTAGGACTGTGCTCCAACTCTGCATTTGGATGGCTTGTGGCTGTCTGTAGTGGACAGTGGATTTCCTCTGTTGCAGCTCAGATAATTGCACAGTTTTACATTTCCCCCAGCAGTGGACAGGGCTCTCATCCCGACAGCCTTGGCATCATTTCCTGACATTTATTTTCTTGATAATACTCAGGTTGACCCAGGTGAGATAGAATTTCAAAGGGGTTTTAATTTACATTTTCCTGGTTGCTAAGGATATTGAACATCTAAGAATTATTTATTAGACATTAGTGTTTCTTCTTTTGAGTACTGTCTATTCATTTCAATAGCCTACTTATTGATTACATAGCTGTATGTTTTTTGTCCTCAATTTTTGCAGACCTTTATATATTCTAGATACCAATGCTTTCTACATACCACGCCCTGCTGGGACAGAGCTGACTGAGATTCTCCCATTCTGTAGGCTGTCTTTCCTCTCTGAAGACAGTTTCCCTTGCTGTGCAGATACTTTAATTCCATCCATTTCCACTTGTCAATTCTAGGGACTATTTTTTTGTGCTGCTAAAGACCTGTTCAAAAAGTGCTCAAGTAAGCTCACCATGCTTTCCTCTAGCAGGCAGAGTGTCTCAAGCTTTAAATTAAGGTCTTTGACCCATTTTGAATTGACTTTTGGTCAGGGTGAGAGATTTCTGTACATCATCAAATTCATTTTGGGTTCAGGATCAAGACAGGCAATGCAGATAAACGAACAAAACTAACGACATCCATATGTTCTTCTACGAAAGCCCCATCAGTGCTGGTTAACATATTGTGATTCTCATGATAATGTTTTGAGGAAAATAACTGACTTCAAATACTAAAAATCAGAGGTAGTACCGCATAGGCAGCTTGTCTCCGGTAGAGTTGGCTACATTCACGTCACCTAATTTCTACAAGATTATATTAGAAAGAATAATAGAAATGACACCAGCACTGATAATAGAAAGATGAAGAAATTTCACAGGATTATCATGGGAAGCAGAATGTAATAAAATACACATTTTTTAACAGCCACAATAAATACAGAAAATAGCAAAGAGACAATTTAATGATTTTTAAAGCTCATCAGAAGAACACAATCTATGAATTCCCCTAATCAAATAGTATGTATGCTTAGTGAATCTTCCCCTCTCATGCTTGTGTGAGTCTAAAAGTTATTGATTTTCTAGTTTCTATTATAGAATGGCTATAATATTGGGTACCCTTTCCAATATTTTAGATTATATGGTGTTGCTTTAATTTTTAGGTTCCATTAACTTTCTTGGAGCTTCTATTTTTAAAATTCCTTTTGTGGTTGCCAATTACAAAGTAAATAGAACCTGAAGCTTTATGCTTTCTGCGTTTTATTTTGTACCCTCCTATGTAAGTCTCCTTTCAGCTCTGTTCCTATGGCCTTCAAACTTGGAAAAGAAACACCAGTTATTTTCTTAGTGATGTTAATTAAATAATATGGATAGCAAAAAAAAATCCAGGAAATCAATTAAGAACAATGCAAGCTCTTAGCCAGAAAATCCTTTCATCCAAAAGGAAAATATAGACTACGAGATTTCCATTCTGGAAAGAAATAAGAGTTAAAATAAGGTTGCTGAGTTTTCCCAGAAAACCTCTAACAGGGAACATTTATGATATATCATTTTATCGATACCTGTAGCTGTAATCTTCAAGGCCCCATTCCAGAGCAGGATGTGGTGAGGGGGACCGTGGTACTTCATTCTCAGCCCACCCATCATTGGGAAGCAATAGGTCTATAAACAAGGAACAAATAAAGCTGTAGTAAGCCAGAGGGAGAACGATTCAGTGCCTACTTTTGTTTCAGTCCATCTCTCAGACACATAAACCAACTTGGAAATCAATAAAATTTCACCTGGAATGGAAGGTCTCACATGAATGCTCCCTGACTGAGATGGCCAGTGCCTTCTAGAGTGTATGCATGTGACCTACTCACTGGCCACTATGACATATAAATCTCCACCTCTCAACAACCTTTTCTTACCTGTGAAAACCTGGGGCTTAAAAATATCCCTGATCTGTAGGAGACTCATAAAACATGTCTTTTATGCCTTAATATTTTTATAATTATGGCTTTTTAATTAAAACTCTGAAATATAATTTAGGCATTTACCTGAGTGAGAAAAAGTATGAAGAAAAAGCCTTGAGACCCTGTATAGTCATTGTTTGGAGAAAGCATGGGAGAAAGGCCAACTTTTTGTATCTGTGCTGTAAGGTCTTGTAAGCAAAAGACTGGAGTCTGAATTTGTGGTTTCCTACTGAACAAAACATGGCATTCTTCTACAGGCTCTTCATAGTGGAGAAATAACATGTACCCTGATCTTCACTGTTACTATTAAGAAATGAGTTCTGATGAGACACTGTGGGTCAGACATTATGCTAATCATATTGTTCATTCTGAACATTCTTTCATTTATTACAACAAAATGACTACGGATTAGAAGAGCTGTAGATCATATCCTTTTCCCTAAATGGCTCCCGAAAGCCTATTGATAAGTTGTTAGACTGAGCCTCTGTCTGGACTTCAATGACATCTGTCTTTACCTGTCAATGTTTAGTTCTGTGCACTAGTGGCATAAAGTAAGTCCTGCATCACATCTATCCAGTTCCATTTTTGTGAAGACAGCTATCTATTGAGCTAGCAAGCTGTAATCTATTCATCAACAGTTCTCTAACTAGACTGAAGGTAACTTCTTCTTTGTCTTCTCTTTTGACTCTTTCAGAACTGTTAGAGTCTTATTATAGCCATCATTTTCATTTTTATTGTGTTCCTAGGGTCTAGCTGTGTTCCTCAGTGTGGTGATGGGAGCAGAGGCCAACATCATGTTAGTGTGGCTCTGTGTACAACATACTCTGTTGAACTTTCTTCTCTTGACCCTGACACCTTTGTTAAGCTCTGCACAGGTGAACAAGCATAGAATTCTAATCTCACACAAATAATGTTTCTGGATTAACTGACTATATGAGTATATTCCCAATACACAGGCACCCACACACATCCCTGTGAATGCTGATAATATATTTTCTAGTCCCTAAGTTATTGTCAGTTAAATGTCCCTCTTTAATTACCATATTATGTTTTTTGTCTTGTGGAGTCCATATAGTCAAGAATTGCAGAGAGATGGATAAAAAAAATCATGGCTTTAAACAGGATAAGAAAGCTATGGCCCTGGTCTGAAGTTAGCTCAATATTTGTCCTTTAAATAAAATGTTGTTGAAAATAGCCACACTCCCTTATTTGCACACTTATTGTAGTTGTTTCTCCACTATGATGACCAAGTCGACAGAGCTTGATGACCCCGCTTCAGACTCTTCTTAAGGGCAATAACAGTGCTGCAGCACTGTACACACGCCTGCCTTCCTGATGGTATTTGATAACATAAAAATGTCAATCAACACTAGTCAAACTGAGAAGGAGAATTCAATGTCCAATCATCATTGCAGAGGGCCTCCTGCTATGGATGCAGACCTGGATGGACTCTGACCCCCACAAATATAAACACGCGGGCAATTTTATTATTTCTTCAAAACCCCACAGAGAACATGGATATAGTGGGACAGGGCAAAGTGGAAATGTTGGATTTGAAGTAGGGAGGGAAGACCTAACAGTGGATGACGGGAAGGATGTGGGCAGTGGCTCACCTGAGCTGCTACCCAAGCTGGAAGCGGAGACAATGCAGGCAGAGTGTAAAGGAGTGGAGGGCAAGGGGAGAAGGGTCAGACTAGAGGTGGCTGTGCTGAGACTCCCTCCGTCAGCATGAATCCCAGTGCTGGTGCACCTGTCCAGACTGGCCAGAGGCCCCAGGGACACAGCCTCCCTCCCGCTGCTATCCTCAGGAGGCCCAGCTAACAATTTTCCAAAACAAATCTGAGTTTTCTGCTGTTCCTATTTTACAAATGTTATTCTAAAAATTCTTTTCTGTGTAACAGCTTGAAGAGAATAAAATGTAGAGCAAACTGTGGGCAGTATGTACTGCTATACAGAATGGATGGAACCCAGTATATCAACACGGAGCCTTACACACACAAAGAAAAGGAAAAGGGGAAGGAGGCCAGTTGATGTTTTGACTGTCCCAGCTTCTCTCCTTACTAGACATTACATTGTGTCAAATCAACCTTGTTCTGCTAAATGAGGCCCTTTTAAGTCAGTTAACCCCTATCACAGTTCACAAGTCTCTGTCATGTAGCAACTTCACTGGCTCTGAAACTCAGGGACTCTTGGAATTTTTCAAAGTGCAAAATGTGAAGACTTGAAGAGAAGCAGTGGCCATGATGAGCGCAGGATGACAGTATTTTAATTCTAGAATCTTCATAAACGCTCTAAGTCAGTTGGCTTACACGAATAGTAAGCTTATCAGCTGGCCTCTAACTGAAACTGCCGTGAGTCCATGCTACACGAAGCTGGGTCTGTGCAACTGGGCGACAGGGTACAGACACCCCAGGATCTGATAACAGGAAGACTTTATTTCCTTCAGGCAGACAATGGTTAGTTGCCTAAGAGGCTTATGGCAATGACGTAGCCAATCTCGGTTACTTTCTTACAGTACCACACTACTCCACAGTGGACATTACCAGGAATTTTCTAGTGCAGATGGGAACGGTCTTAAAAGGGCTGGGATTTTCACACAACGTGGAAAGTCAAGGTAGGAAATGAGGCAGGCACCTGGCAGTGGGTTTTAGTGACTTTGTTTGTTGTTGCTACTGCTGTTTCCTTCTCGTTGGCATGAAAGCCGTTCTGTCTGCATCTATGTTTGAGAAGGACGAGAACATGGGAAAATCTTCCCAGAGATTATCTGTCATTGCTGTAACCAAAGAACTCAATTTTTTTCAACACAGAAAGCATAAAGAGTTCTAAGGATGTTTCTGTGTTCTACAAAGGAAGTCTCTTCCTCCCCTGCTTTGTGGACAGCAGAAGTGAAAGTCTCAAGATCTGTCCAGTTTACTTAAGGTAAGCCAAGACAGACTGAGTAATTCTTTTTAACTGGTTACAATGTAAAGTTAGCATTTCATAGACATTCTTAGGATCAGGTAGAAAGACTTCCATGTTTCTAGGGAACCAGAGAAGGTAGGGACTTTGCCGTGGCTGAGATGAACCAAAGCCAGGGACAGGAATTGAAGCCAGGCTCCGGGTTTATCAAATATGCATAGTGTTGGGTAAATTATTTATGTTCCCAGACCTTCTATATCTCCACCTGTAAAGTGAGGCTAATAATATGACACACTTTGAATTTGAATGTAAATTGCTTAACAATATATCTAACAAACAGCAAATACTTGAAATAGAAACCTTGCAGAGGTATCCCTGCCCGCCTCGCCCCCTGCAACATCTCATTCAGATGAAACGGTCTAATGCTCAGACAATCTCAGATTCATAAGTTCATTCTGATATAATAACATCAGAGTTTGGGATTTGTTCCTGTGCCATTATAGTTTGGTGACATCTTATGTGTCTTAAAACACAGGATCGATGGTAGAATGTTTATTGCAACCACTGCATATGAGGCTGTAGAATGTTCAGTGATATGTAGTATGTTCATCATGTGCTATAAATTGCGGGAAAAAAATCTTAGAAATTACCTATGGTAAATTTCATTTTACTTGCATTTTATGCATACATATTTGCATGAAGAGAATATTTGAAAGATCTACATAAAATGTTATTGATTAGGAGCCATGATAGATAGAGGAATGAGTAATATTAAATTTTCTTTTTAATGCTTTCCTCTAAAATTCTTACAATGAATATGTATGTATTGCTTTTGCAATATAAAAAGTAAAAGCTATTAAAGAAGAAGAAAGAGGGAGATAAAACAAGTTTCTGGGTGACCTGGAGTGTAAGCTTGAAGGAACAATGAAGAAAATCCAGTAGTCCACTTGCAATGTGATCCATTCCAGTCATCAGACAGCCACAGTCCAGCTGCCACGTCTGGCCTCAAGCTGTGCTGTTCCACTACTTGTCACATTCATCTTGGACCCAAGCACAAGGCTGTGAGTCACGTCTCGACCACGTTGTGGTGTCATGTAAATCCATGCGATTTTGAAGAGGCTTGGTAACTTTCAATGATAAAAATGATCTTCAAAAAACTCACAGTTTGCCATCTTTGATTCTCTAGCCATGGTTTGTTTTAAACAAAATCCTCATGTTTGGGGCAGCAAGCACAGAAACTGTCACTTAAACTGGAAGCCTTGCCAGGAATCTGATTCACAAGTTCTGAGTCAACACTCTCACCCACCCCTCAGTTCGCCTGACTCTGAGTGACAGAGTCTGCACTTTGCCTAATGAACTTGTCTTTGTCTCTGATACCTTTCTCTCTTCTAGTGAAAAGCCGTTTTTTGTGGCTTTGTGCCCTATTCGAAGAGAATGGAAATGGAGATACCTTACCTTTCCTTCTATTTTCTGGACTGTAAGTGCCAAACGGATACAATGGACTACCATCATTTCGCCTGGAGGTGCTCAGAGCTTCTTGACAGTTCTCAAAACTTGGTCTGGAAAGCACCCCACAGTCTGTAGGCTCCTAGGGACAGAAACAAAAATTGCATTTTAAAAGTACATTTCAACTTGGACAATCGAAGCGGAGTGCAAGCATGGATGGTCCTCGTCAGAAGCCCCTTTCGAGTCTCAAGCATGTACGTCTTCATTCAAACATCTTTCAATACGACATAAAGAGCACGGACAATGTAGTGTTAAGGATTATGAGTGCTGATAGCCAACACAAAGAGGATTAACTTTATTATTCTTTTCCCCCACTTACAACTGCCTTCTTTCAAATTCTCTTCCATCTGCGAGTACAGCTTGTGGCAGTGTCAATATGAGAATACAGTTCATGCCAAGGGTGTTTCTCTGCCAACCAGCTGGTTCCTCTCTCCCTCTGCCACTCTTTCTCCCTCAGTAAGTGCATATGCTCTAGGACAAATCGGTACCCAAGCAGTGTTTGTCACCAGAAAGCCACGAGTGCGTCCTATTGCAGACCCCAGGCTTTGGCCGGACGCTAAAGTAAAGATCTATGGCAGGGCCAGGCAGCGGTTCTCCCGAGAGCCTTTTTTTCTTCTATATTTCTCTTTCCCGTTCAGATTCTGACAGTCAGTAAACAAACCCACAGTTCCCTGCAAACTGCTGCCTCCAGAATAACACCCCACAAAACCATCCTCCGCAGGTGCTGCAGAGGTAGCAGGAGGTAGCTGATGACAGAGAACTCAGGTTTTCAAGCGGACTGTGGCATAGCAGGCTGTCTTTCGCTCTTGTTCCTATTATTCACCTCCCTAACAGATTTCAGGGAAATAAATGATTTGGAAGCCATTTCATAGCTCTTCTCTTGGCCATTTGTGAGAGGCACATGCCGTAAACACAGAGCTACTCCCCGAGCTCCCTCCTCCGGAAAGCATTTGGCTGAAACACAATGCATTTGATTCTACTTTGTCCTCTTTAGTTACGAAAGAAAGAAAGAAAGAAAGAAAGAAAGAAAGAAAGAAAGAAAGAAAGAAAGAAAGAAAGTCAGTGTCTAGCTAAACAAAATATTTGAAGCATTTGGTTCTATTCTGATCCTAAATAATTAAAATGTTTTCAGCTGCAGAAGGCTATTAGCTTTTCAGGAGGGTTCCTAACACAGTACTCGCACACATAACCATGTTACCCTTGGCTGCTGTTGTGCAGTACGGGAAACCAGTGAGTCCTAGCTTAACGCTGGAGCCCCAGCAGTCAAGTAGACGTAGGACTCGCCTTGCACTGCCTTGTGTTTTCACTTCACAAGAACAACGAGAACAAAAACAATTTTTTTCTGCTTTCCTAGCTCTTTGATAAATGACACAATCAATATCCCAACAACTGATCAGTAAGCAGCCTAATTAAAGCATCCAGCCTGTAAAACAGAGCTGTCGTGGAGGCCTCCATTAGTGTCCCAGCCAATAAAAAATATAATGGATTTTTAAACATGTTCTGCCTCTGTGAAGATGAGCTGCAGCAGGGAGGAAAATGTTTTAGGAAAGAGAAAAACAAAACCAGGTCATAACCCATTTTTAAATATCAAGTCTCTAGGCACAAACAGAATCACAATTCAACCTGAAGCTCATCCTTGGAAAAACACGCTTCTGTTCAAAATGATTCTGATTCAATCAAGAGCTCATTATGTATTCTTCCTGAGGTTCTCATCAAAACTGTTTACCTATCTTGTACAACTGGGTAATGTGGGGGAAAAATAACAACTTTATATTTTGACTTTTCTTAAGTAGCATCTTCATTTCTTTTCAATATTGGTATAATGTTCCAGCAATTATGCTGGCATTCTTGCCAAATCTAACTAATTGATTTGCCCTAATGTGTGAGCAGTGCTTAAACCTCCTCTGGGTTATCGATGCTTTTCTATGGACCAGGGGGTACTTGCTGTTCTTTGGGAGAATAGATAGGAAGCCACTGTGCACAGCACACACTGTGCACAGCAAATGCACAACACGGTCAGGCTGATCCGGGAGCTCTCATAGCTGATTTTTTTAATTAATAAAGATAAGCTATGCATTAGGCTTTTGACTTTGAGACCCTTTAATCATCATGGCTACCACAACGATTCTCTATAGCTCAGAGTCCAAACGCCTGCTCATTTCCCATGGAAAGCACGTAAATATTGTGGCAAGAAAATGGATCCTTGTTTAAATGTCCTCATAAAAATTGCTTCTTGTAACAGTAGTTCCTATTCCTGATCGATTCTCTGGTGAACTATATTAACAAGACACATCTGAGGCTTGGAATGAACTGAAAGGTGATACTTTCTTCGGATGGGATAATGCTGACCACGTTCCACCCTGGACTATGGAATTAAAGACGGAGACACCACAGTAAAGAAAAGTGCTGACAACGAAGAACTCCAGCTCCATGGCCAGGGTATCGCATCCACCACTGCCATTCACATCCACGGCCTTTTAGAAACAGACGTGGAATGGGGAAGAGGAAAGGTAACGATACCTCTAGTCTATTAAAGACATACTCATTCTTTTCCCTTTTTGCTTAGTTTGGCCTCTGCATGACTCTAAGAGTTCCTTTAACAAAGGTACCTCAGCTAAGGAAGAAGAATGGAAGGGGCTGCTAAAGGAAGCTATCGTACACAGATTACATAAGAAGGGGTGACTGAGTCCTTCCAGATTCCCTTCTTCACATCACTTTCCAATCCCAGGACTCTACAGGAAGGACCAGAGCACACCAGACAGGCTCTTTTCTCGTGTTAGGAAGCAGTAGATGAGGGCATTCAAACTATGTACCCAAGTGAAGCCCATTAAATATTCATGAAGACTCTGTCACTTAGGTAGACACACGTGTGGAAAACAAGCTCATTCATTATATATAGTCTTCAGTAATTGGCCAATTTACATTTCTTTAACATCTACAAGGTTATACACAAAGAGTATAGGAGGTACAGTTATTCTCTCCCAATAGTTGATAATATAGCAAGGGAGGAGATGGTCTATCATTTCACTATTTCAAGACCACCCTGTCAGATAAAGTGGGTCTCAGATGCAGCTTTTCCATTCATTTAGCAACATTTACTGGGAGCCGATCACATTTGGAGAAATGAAGCTCTAACGGTGGATAAAACAGGTACAAGTATCTGTCTTCTATACATCAAGCGCTTACATTAGCTGTGCATTTTCATGGTTGGGAAACAGCAAATTGAGGGTTTTAGCACAAGTAATCTGCATATAACACAAGGAGACCCACTGACAGATATTTCATTTTGATAATCTTTCATTTTTAAAATTTGGTTGAACTTACTACTAACACTAATGTTTGATATCAGTTTTCCAAGTAGTTCATCTCCTACTTTATATACAAGTGTAACAGAGAAAGATACTTTGGCCTTAGATACTATCCTAATATCATGACGTATAAATGTGATGATAGTTTGTCAATTTGTATGAACCGACTCATTTTTCCTGAAGTAATTGTTAGGAACATTTAATACTTAATCTTTTAAAACACTGTTTTAAGATCAGCTTTGTTTATAATTTTGTGTAAATGAAATGTTTGGGTATATCAGCATTTAAGAATTATTTTTACTCTTTTTATACTATATTATTTTATATTAAAGTTCATATTTAAGGGGGAATTTTCCATTCTTTTAAAAAGCACAATCAATTATTAAAAAAGAAATAAGACTTCCATTTTTTAATAAAATAAAATGCTCAACAGATCAAACTTTAACTTAGTTATACCGCAGGACTGTATTAGCTATGTGTAGATTATAGGGGCGAATATAGATATTTAATTATATCATAATAATCTTCACAATAAACACTGTATACGTCCATCTGACCAGGAACTTCCTAAGGTACAGGCATTGCTAGCATATCACCAAAAGTTGTATTAAGAAGGATGCTTTTTTAGTAAGTTCAGAACCCCTAGGAATTTCTGAACATAAGCCCTAGTAAACGCAGACTGGTAATATTTGATAAATGATTTACTTTATATGCATATTTCATACATTTTTTATTATATCTAAAATATACAACCACCTGTTTCTTTAATATATCCATCTGAGTATGTCTGGACCATACTTTCCCAAGGACAGACTCAATAAATGTAAACCTACCACATGTGTGATTGAGTCTGCATATTCTGGTGACCATTTGAGCCATCTCAGGAAAGTCAAGAATGGTCTCACCTCCTGTGGTCTCTCGGGCCTCCTCAGTATCACCAACTGGATCATGCCGCGGATGTTTCCCTCCATGGACATGGACCTCCTCAGGGTTTCCATGGCTTCATGGTTGGACTTGCCCAGAAGAGATTCCCCATTCACAGCAACCAGTTGGTCATTCACTCGCAGTCGGCCATCCTGGGGCAGAGGGGAAACAGCGTAAGACGAGAAAGCATGGTGATGCCAGGTAGCCGGTGGGAGGAAAAGTTCAAGTACGGAGAAGACAGAGTCAGAATGGGAGCGGTTCTGGAGCTAGTCGAGCAGTCACAAATACGAACAATCGTGATTTGTGTGAAAGGAGTTATTTTTAGAAGTCTTAGAGCAGAGAGAATTGTAGAGCTCAATAAATATCAATAAAAATGTATTAAAAAGAAATCAGAGTTCTGAGCTGCAATAATTTAGACATGTCTGATATTTTTTTATCTAAAGCTCTGTCTGGCAAACATACGAATCTAGCACGCTTCTGCGGTTTGTTTTGGTAAATACCCTATGGGGACTCGAGGAACCCGGGTTAGGAAACAAAGGCAGTAGCTATCTCCCACAAGGAGGGTTTGCATTTTCAGGCATGGAAAGACGTGCTTAAAAGCTGTGTGCTCGAGAGTATAATGCCTTTCTTAGCTATCACGGCTAGCCTACTGAATGGAGAGAACAGATTCCTCATATAATTGTCTCTACCTCAAGCACAGACTGACTCATCAACACATCAGAAGAACACAGATGTGTGCAGTGAAGGACCAAATTGTCCTAACACCTCTGGTAGGAAAGCTTGACAAAGGGAGGGATTCCCAGACTATTTCCCGGGATGTTCCAGCTAATAAACATTTTCATCTAGCCCTCCTAGAAGAGAAGCCTTTTACCATTAAAGTTCCAGGAACCCCATGTGTGGAGAGTCAGCCTCACTCTTCTTCCCACCTTTCTTCATTCAGAAGTCACCTTCGGCCAGAAGCCTTCTGTCAGTGAGGTCTCTCCATCAGTGGCTGGTAAACTGGGAGAGCAGCTCTTCAGGAAGCCCCTTTGGGCAGACCACAGTGCAACCCCTCCCGGGGAGAACGGTGTTTACAGTGTTTATAGACTGCTGAGTGGAAACTGTCCTGTGCTACTTGACATGCAGAAAGTCAGGTTCAAATATAACTGGGAATCTTGTCCTGCTGCTGATGTTAATACATTTCACAAAAATAGAAGTGTGTATGCACAGTTCTTTACTTTTCCAGAGACTTCTTCCATATCTGCCTCCTGCGATGCTCACAGACCCAAGTTAAGGAGATTCGTGTTTTTATAAAATTTTCCACAAAGTAATCAGAATATTGAATTCTAATTCTAATTTGCCTAGGTCACTATGGTACATTGGATGAGACTCACGCAAGCTTAGTTTTGTGAGCTTTGGCCCTTCAGCCCCTTTCACTTCATGGCCTCAGTATAGTTGTGCAGTGCTTAACTAAATGCAAAAAAAAAATCCTTGTAGTAAAAGGTAACTGGGATAGAAGTTCAAATGAACAGAATATAATGCAAAACTGATAAAAGGAAAAAAAATACTCCCTGAGAAATGACCAAAACAGACACACAGTATAGGCTGGAAGCTAGTCATTGAGCCTCAGAGAGAAAACCCGTGGGGTGGTTGATAGGCTTGGACAAATACATGGGCAGATGGCTGGAGGAACTGTTCCCTAAGGAACAGGGAAAGAGACAAAGTGACAGCTGTTGGTCTAGAGAGCATTTAAAGATGTCCTACACATCACCTGGTGGATGGAGTCTTGGCAACACAGGACTGCAGAGGCCACCCAAAGGAGTACATGCTCACACAGGAAGAGCGTTGAGATAGCAAGGCATTGGGATTAGTAGAGAGTGTGTAAGATCAGATACAAACTGTTCCAAGGCCTGTCTCATGGGAACTTAATGTCTCTCCCTCTGGCTTCGGAACTTCACTTAACCTTTCCCCTAATTAACCAAAAAAGAAATTGCCTCTTTCTGCTATCCAATTGTGAATTAGGCACACAAAGAATAGGATTAAGCCTCTGTGAAATGGTGAGGAGGACCACTGGGCTAATCTTGTCACTGAAATTCTCCTAATGTAGCTGGAAGCTGACGTGCAAATTTTAAAGTTGAGGAAGAAGGAGAAGGGTTGGATCTGGACACTGGCACTGTTACCCGGAAATGAGCCATGTTAAGATCTGTAGAGGTCAACTGGGAGGGCACCTCATCCTCTATGACAGGAAGAGGAGCAAAAAACAAAAAAAACTGAAGGAATCTGAGAAAGAATTTAATGACTGGGAAGATGAGAGAAGAAAACAGTTGTATAGAGAAGCTATACCAACAGCTATTAACATAAACCTATTTCTAGATGCATTCTAGGTTTCAGGCATCAAGTAGGATATGTTTAATATATTCAAGTCCAAAACAAAAGACAAGTCAGCCGACTCACCCCAGGGCCCCTGGAATTTGTTGTTGTTGTTGTTGAGACGTTCACATTTATCACATATGTCACTAGAGAGTTGTGGTCACAATAAAAACCCACACACTCTTGTTTGTAGGAGTGGCTGTCCTCTTGCTATTGGTGTGTGCTTCTTGTTCATAAGATAAATGACGGGTAATTTCATTAATGGCAATGCCAGGAAGACCACATTGTCTTGACATTTAGAATACCATCACAGAGCTTCAAGCTTAGAAAGGTCCGCAGAGGCCATCTGGTCCACCTCTCCCATTTACAGACGGAGAATATAATGCTCCAGGAAGACGAGGCATTGTTTATCTAACACCAAGTAAGACAAGGTGCTTCCATATATATTAGGACTGGCTCAGCTGGTTAAGTCAAAGTTGGAAAAAAAAAAACCAGAACAGTCCAAGTCTTGAATTCACTAGTATTTCCCAGGCATGTGAATAATATTTACTTATCTGCAGAGGTGTTTTGCTCCAAGAAAAGCCTTTGAAAACTGGGGAGAAAATACGCTGTAGGTGTCTGCTGGACAAGAGCAGTGTTTGAAATCTGGGCGCATACCTGACACCTGCATGCAGGAAAGTATAGGAGATGCCCGAGCATGGGAGCAAACTGGAGGAAAAAAGAAAGATCTGCTTCCTAACTACATTATCTAAAGACATCATCTCAAGTGAAGTTGCTTGAACACAGAACTTGCTACTCAAATTCAAAATACTCCTGAAAATTATGTATATCTTTTCACTTTGAAATGATTTTCACCAAGGAGATTAGTTTTCTATGACATTTTTCTGCTACTATTATGTTCAGATAGATATTTGGTCATGAGAGTTAAAACATACAACTTTATATAAGTGAATACAAATATCCAAAGATGCTACTTACTAATTTTAGCATATCTACAATCTGGGTCATGCTTACACTTTTCCAAAGGAATAAATCTTGGGTTTACAAGATGGCTAAGACGGTAAGAACACTTGCCATGTAATCCTGGTGACATGAGTTCAGTTCCTGGAACCCACATAAAGGAACTCACTACACAAAGTTGTCCTCTGACCTCTACATGTGTGTCATCGCATGTATGCTTACAATACAGACATCATACATACATGTGTTGTATAATAACAGTAGCAATCATAAATAAACAATTTTAGAGACAAAGGAAATCTTTCCTATATTACGGTCAGCAGAACCCTAAGCAAAAAGACCCAGTCCTTAGCTTTGGCACAAAAGCAATGCTGAGGGAGTAAGAAAATGGGAATAACAAGTACCAGCGACTTACTCAGGGTACTTTAGTGGAGACATGAAAAGCCTAGATGAGTTATAAGTTCCTTTCTTATCTGTGCCTGGGATGGCTTAGAAAGGCATCAGTCCTAACTACTTATCATAAACGGAAGGGTCAAGGGCTCAGAGACCAGGAGCATTAGGAACACACCTGCCTTCTGAAGAGTCTTTGTGGAAGCCTTTTGAGTGGCCTCTGCTAATCATTTCTTCCAATGATCTTCCTACTATATAAGGATGTAAAGATAGAGAATTGGTTATAGTAAATGATTTCAAAAGGGTCTTAGCATGGCCAACTCTTCTTATCTCTCATCTCTTTCATTTTCTAAGACAAGATCTCAGCTTGTAGAACAGGCTGGCCTCACTATGGAACTTACTATATAATCCAGGCTGGCCTCAGACTCAGCAATCCTGCCTTGACCCTCCAGTGATGAGTGATGTGGGAAGCCCTTCGGTCAATGTGTTGCTTTCATTGGTTAATGAATAAAGCTAATTTTGCCCAGTGGCTCAACAGAGTAAAGCCAGTTGGGAAATTCAAATAGCGATGTAGAGAGAGAGTAGGTAGAGTCAGTAAGATGCCATGTTGCCACCAGTGAAGGAGACTGAGCCTGGTGGTAAAATATAAAATAACAGAAATGGGTTAATTTAAGATGTAAGAGCTAGCTAGATATGAGCTTAAGCTATAGGCCAAGAAGTGTTATAAATAATATAGTTTCTGTGTGATTATTTCAAGTCTGAGCGGCAAGGAAATAAATGAATGGTCTCTGCCAACAGATGAGGATGTGTATGAGCTCCTACTGTGCTATTTTGATTCCAAAATCACATTTCTAGAGATGATTAAGGGTACTAAAATATTAATAAAACATCTAATAAGCTTCTACAATGTAGTCACTATGCTTAAACTCTCTCAATGTATGAGATAATTGAAACCTTATGATAACAGTACTTTTTAAAAAGAAATTGAAAGGTTGAATGAATTGTTACTAGTCATGTTCTGTGAGAAGATCTGAACCAGGTCTGGGTCACTCTGGAGTCTTGTTTTTAGTCCCTTTGCTAATAATCCTTAAACTTTATGGATTCTTAGATCTCTCTGAGGCTCTAATAAAAGTTACAAATCCTAGTCTCATCAAAGCAAACATTTATACCAGGGTTTCTCTGTGAGTGCACATTTGGACCAGATAATTCTTTGCAATAGGGGCTGTCATGTGTCATGCGGGATATTTCAAGTGCCTCCCGCAGAACTGCCATGATGTTCAGGGGAACTGTGACTTTCTAGTTCAGCTCTTAGTGATCAGCTCTTGAATACTTCCTCTGTTCTGAACTGGTGATGTCACACAGCTCCACGCACTGACATTAGTCTGCTTTTCTAAAGCCCCTCCATATAAAGTCATAACGATGCAAAGGAGAGACTCAGGAAGTCTATGCAAAGAGGACTCTGCAGAATCTGAGAGAAGCATGGGAGCTGGCTTTCCCAGGAAGAGCTGGCTGCGGCCCAAGGCCAATCCACATTAGTCCAGGGTGTTGAGAGGATTAATCATGACCAGATGTTGGCTGCTGTCTCTGCATGTTTCTAACAGGACCCTTGGTAAGGCCTCTTGGGATATTATCAACACCCAGGGCCCAAGCCCCAAAGTCAAACTTTACAGAATAGATTCCCTGGAGCAGGGGATGCTCCAGGTACCCCTGAATATTAGGACAAATGTTCCAAATGAATTCTTTTAAAGGTTCTAAAATTACTCTGTGACTCTATGACAGTATCTGCCTACTGTAATTTTGAAAGGAAACCGAAGGACAAGATGAATCAATGTAAAAAAATAAGACTTCAGTTCGTTATCATTTAAAGTGACTTAGAAACAACAGTCTGAAAAGACATGAACAAACAAAGCACTTTTAAGCACAGTTCCAGAAAGGAAGCCGGCCACACTGGATGTCTGTAGTACTCATTTAATACTGCCTTAGCCATGTGAGATGTTTCCAATTTTCATCGTCTGCCCTAACATATCTCAACTGAAGGAAGAGGGATACCTCTCCCCAAAAGATCCCTGTCTAGTGTATATGACTTTGCCCACCCCCTTCCTCCTTTCTGAAAGTCCTTTGCTCTTATTAGATGTGTGCTTACCCTTTCTAGTGAGGCTTGGCCACCATCTTGTTCTCACAGTTAATCTCCAGGACAACTAAGCCCCTTTTCCCCAATGCTCATGTTACTATAGCTATTTGTCTATTGCTGTCATTAGGGAATTAGTTTCTCACATATTTAATTTAGTATCCTTAGCTTTCTAGATTATAGAATGAGGTGGTTCATTCTGTGTCTCCAATGTATTATAGATTGCCTAACTCACTTCAGAGGCTGTAGAGTGCTTGCTAAATAGAGTCACTTGAAAAAAAAAAACTTTCAGTCAGGTACATAGGGACTGGTGTAAGTTTCATCTATAATGAAGAAATCAATTAATTTATAAACTGTACCTAAGAAGACCCGATGAGCCCAATCTGGCTTGATTACTTTTTCTGTACTGGCCCCATCTCTTTCAATGGATTTAATGCAGTACCATTTTGGGAGATTCATTCCATTTGTATGGAATGGACCAATAAAGTCCCAGCATCTGTGGCATATGGAAATATTTGCAAGGAAGCCAAAGGACCCTCTCTGGAGCATAGGGGCAAGAATACTCATAATCATTTTGATACATTGATTTTAAAATACAGCCTAATCCTTTTTGCTTAAAACTCCTGGACAAATACAGAGCACACATAAAAACCCTGCAACATACAGCTTCCTAAAGACAGACTAAATCTTATTATTGTTGCAGCAAGAAAGTTTGAGAAGGCCTGACTTAGTCTCAGAAATATTTACCGGCCTACGGCACGGTAATAACACTCTGTGCTTGTTTTACATCTTCCTGTTTCCTGTCATTCTGGATCCTTTTCCACCCCTTCCTTTTTCCTTCCGGATTTTGTGCTCCTAATTTATTTTGGCCTAGAAAAGCAGATTAAGAAAGCTTGTCAAGGCATATGTGTTATACATGAATCAGGAATATTCTGCATGAATGCATGAACAGATTAGACAGACTCTCTAAGATCTTTCCCATTGAAAAAATTTATCGTATTTACTTTTTTTCCCCCTTCTCTATGCTTTTGTTTTTTGTTTTTGTTTCTGGTTATAGGGGTGGGGGGAAAGGCTTATTAGTTTTGTTCTATGACAACTCCCTGAGGTACTCTCCTGGTATTCTCTTCTTATGTTACATATAACCACACTAATATACATTTGCTGTTTTAGCTCAATTTCAGATTTGTCCTAGGAACAGTTGTGTCAATGGAAAGACAACACAATATGGCCTGAGTGTGTGGAAAAGCAACAAGAATACAAGGAAAGGGCCAGGCTCCACTTCCCCTTTAAGGCTTCCTCTTAGTGAATTTACACCTCCCATCAGGCCCCTCCTCTCGAAGGGCTCACCAGCTCCCAGTTGCATCCTTCCAGGAGCTTTTGGGAGGACATTTAAGTTATAGACTATTTTTAATGGGTATTATTTATAGACCCACAACACCATCATTACAGATCAGTTTGTACAGATTACCTTTGTCTCTGACACCATGAAGTCATGTGTGCTTTCAAGCCTAAAGAGAAATCAGATGTATCCAAAATGTACACCAGAATGACGCAGTTTTAAGTCTTGCTCAGCACAGACCAAATGTACTTTTTATTTGTATTTTTAGAAATCCCCCCCAAAAAATTGAAGTGATATAGATTATAAACAAAGCAATGATGGAGGCTGAAGTAAGACCATAATGTGTTAGAAGTTATGTGATGAGACCTTTGGTTGAAGTCCTGGTGTCTAAATTCAAAAATGACATGCACGATCACATGAATTAACACCTGCTAAGAGTTTCAATGCTTTAGAGGAAAATTGACTGACCAGTGTTTTCCTTATTTGGCTCATGATTCCCTTGTTTTTAACATAAAATTCTTACTGTGTATGTGGACTACAAATCTCTTGATTTGCTTTTCAGTTCCAAGTTGCAGTTGCCCATTTGTGAATGGGGATAACACATCGGTGCTCAGTTCTTAGAATTGAGTAGCTGTTCACGACCCAGACTGCCCGGACCTCCTTCAGAGGAACAAGTTAGGATGCCGTCAACTACCAGCGATGCCTCAAAGTCCTCTCACTGGCAGGGAATGTATCAATTTTAAGAAAAATGGAGAGTTGAAGAAATCATTTAACATTAGTGTTCCTTAAAAAGCTGTCCCTTTTATCTTCCTTTGGATTCATTAATTATAGATATGCCCTGATTTATAGATACTGGGAGAAATGGAGGTGGAAATTACTCAGGCTGGGAGCTCTGACCAGACTCCTGCTAAGAGGGTGGGCGGCCTTTAAATGCTCAGCATTCCCGAGACACAGGAATCCTCCTGTGGCCCTCACTCTTCCACTCTTCCGCTCCTGGGGATGCTCTTCCCCTCAGCTCACTTTAGTCATAGAAAACTGATCATCGTGAATACTCGCAGTAGTTAAAATTCTCGTATCCACTATGAAAAGATTATGAAATTCTACATCTTTGAGAAGAATCATCCCGAATTTCTTGAGCACACAGAATCAACTTACTTAAATGATGTCTATTTCATATTCTGGGTGCACACATTTGCAATTAGCTATGCTAGGCATTTTCCTTTTACTTAATTCCACCATCATCAAGTAATATTTATTAAGCACAAACTGGGCTAAATTAATTTTATACAGAGTAGCAGTTTTAAATGCATTCTCTCTGTTTAAGAGTCCTTAAATAATCCATCTACCTGATATATGACATTTGTTTCCCTTAGGAAAAAAAACACTCTTAAATTTGAATTTTTATCTTATTATTTCAGGGCTTCAATAGGGTGCATTCCACTCGTAACATCAGCATATTCAAATATAAAAAGTGCCAGCCAGAACTAGTGTAATGCGCTGCATGGAATTCTTTCCTAAGCCCGTGCTAGTGTTGATGTTTCTCCTAAATTAATAAAAGATGGATCTTTTCTAAAAATGACTGCAGTAAAAGAAAACCAGTCTAAGTGTAAGCAATAAATATAAAATAAATAATAAAACATATTAAACTTTATGTACTATGTATATGGTTCATCAAAAGCAAAAAAAACCATTGAACTTGAAAATGTTTAGCAAATGATTAAATATCTAGAGTCTTCAAAGTAACTGGAGACATTGAGTGACCTTGAGAAAATACGAAGTGAAGGTTTAATGAAAATTTGGAAAAGGGAGAACACCTTTCCAAGTGTAAAACTGACACCTTTTCTTTCCTTTTAACAGCAACAACAAGTTTCACTTGAAATTCCAACCACAAAAGGGAATTTGAAAAACTCATCCTCAAGGACCTCCTGATTTCATCCTAGTCACAGCAGACACATTCTCTTACATTTTGTTTTTAGAAGTAATGACACTATACTTTGGGGACAAATGCCTAGGAGGAATGAAAGAAATGAAAATCCAAGTAGCAGCCTGCAACAAGAGCATTGTGTAAGCATACGCCATCAGTTCTCCAAGAAGCAGCACTGCGCGGTGTGGTCCATGTTGCTTCGTGAATGATGTGGGATAGCTCACAGTGATGCTTCAGAAGGCTCTGCAAGGAACTCCACATACCATGACAGCCTGTAACTGCATGGCTTTTGGAAGTAGAATTTCTGGGTGTTGTTTCTCCTGCTCCTTTGTGTGTATAGAAGTGTTGTGTGTATGCATAGTCAGCAAGATTGTTCTCCAGTATGAACGGGAGGTCAGAGACGACACCAGGGTGCCTTTCTTCAATCACCTCTCAGTTTCTGGGCATTCTTTTGTTTTCTTTTTTCCCTGATTTTTCTTGGGTGTTGTTTTTTTAAAATGTATCTTCCATGTTCTGAGTTAGTTAAGTATTTGGATAATTTTGAGCAAGGTATACCTGTAATTCAGCTTGCCCTGGCTTCCTGCTCAAGTTCCTACTTGTTTCCCAAAGTGCACTCAAGGGTATCTGTATGCTTTTAGTAGCAAATAGCAATAATAAAAATTGCCTTTTTTATTAGAAATAACTCAAAGAGGAAATGAGAAGCTTGAAAGTAGTAGCCTGGTAGGTGAGACAAGAGACATCAGACCCCGAGTCATTCTGAGATTTTACATCTGGTGGGTAGCCTGTCTTTGTTTATATCCTCAGAAGCTCCCAGGAGGATACAGCAGGCAGAATCCACAGGAAGAATTTGGTCATACTTTTCAAAGTAGTTTAGTTTTCAACAATCCACCTTCCCTTAAGGGAGAACCACCTTGAGAACCAATTAGTGGAACGAAATGCTGGGAGAAAAAGATCGGGCTCCAGTAGAAAAAAAGCATTTTGTTGATTTCAAGTAAAATCCTAGGGCCAGATGCTAATAGGGATGTCCCTGTGCTCACCTTCCAGACCTCAGGGACACTGCAGTCTGTTACATTTGTTTCTCTTCAACCAAGACAGGAACAAAGTCTCCAGACAATTTTGTAAGACTTAATCCAGATTTGGGGAACAGGAGACAATCTTCTGAGGAGTAACAGTGGATTATTGCGCTAGCAGAAAAAGAGAAAATACAGTTTCCTTTCCCTTAATCGGGTTCCTTGTGAACAGAGCTCAGAGCTCTACTGCTCACAGTGAAAGAGATACACAAGACAAATGGCTACCAACCATTCATGACAAGGCTAAATTCATGATCAATGCCTCTTAATGTTAAAAACTACTGTTATAACTATGCTGTCCAGTGGTTTCAATGGTGTGTCAGGAAGGAAGTGTACATAAACAGAAAGTGAAATCTCGCAGCAAGGAATGGGACTATGAGAGTCTGCTCAGGTAAGGGGTTGCTCATTGTCACAATCAGAAATGCGTACTGAACCACACACCAATATCTATCTGCTGGAACTGAAGCTATTTAAAAAAAAAACAAAGATGTTTTCTTTTAATTTCCAAAAAGTCATCTCATTTTCAACTTTGCTTTGATTAAACTCTTCACAAAAGAGCTGCCATTAGGAGGGAGAAGAATAATATCAAGCAGGTGTCCACAAACATAGCACCTGTTCTTGAACAAAGTGCACACTTCGACTGCTTGCTAAGAAGAATGAACATGATACAAGGCTGTGCCAGGAAGTAGCCCCTGCATTCAGGCACACACTTAGATGTACTGAAAAGTATCTTCATGCTAAAGCAGTGTAGCACAGGCTATGAAGTCTGATGCTATATTTGGCAAGTCTGGATCATCTCATAAGAATAGAGCCCTGAAATCACTGCTTTTTGATAAAATGACATAATAAAAATGTGAAAATGAAGAATAAAATTGGAGAATCCATTTTAAATACTTATCGTGGTGCCTGGCATATACAAGCAGGAAGTATGATGGATGTCAATGTTTGTTGCTATTATTGTCCCTCTGTTTCCCTTCCGTGCTATCTGAGACCCATTAGAGGGTATTGGAGATTCATTCATAGACCTCATTGCTTGGTCAGTCTCTGCACTCACATAGACCTCATTGCTTGGTCAGTCTCTGCACTCACATAGACCTCATTGCTTGGTCAGTCTCTGCACTCACATAGACCTCATTGCTTGGTCAGTCTCTGCACTCACATAGACCTCATTGCTTGGTCAGTCTCTGCACTCACATAGACCTCATTGCTTGGTCAGTCTCTGCACTCACACTTCTGCCAGCTCCCCTGTGAGGACAATGATTTTCAGTCCAAGACCTTAGGTTCAGTCTAATGACGATTCTGACGAGTTTTGTATATGTGGTGCAACAATGGAGCACTTCAGAGTCCAGGCATTGCAAGGCATTTCCTATTGCAGCTAGCCCTCTGGTATCTGTTAGCCTGCTCTCAAAGGGTTGGTAAAATATGTGGAACATAATATGTCTGTAGACCTATGCTGCAAGGAGGGCCTGCTTGTTTGTCCCAGCCACCCAGCTAGCTTAGCCTGGAAATAACCACACAGAAACTGTATTAATTAAAACACTGCTTGTCCCATTAGCTCTAACTTTTTATTGGCTAACTCTTATATTAATTTAACCCATTTCTATTAATCTATAGGTCACCACATGGCAGCATCTGTCTCCAGTGGATCCATGGCTGCTCCTTGACTGCCCTTCTTCTCCTAGCATACAGCCTAGCTTTCCCTGCCTAGTTCTGTTCTTCCCTGCCATAGACTCAATGATGTAGGAGGTCTTTTTCTGCCTTTGTGTTGCATTCATTGGTTAATAAAGAAACTGCTTTGGGCCTATTGATAGGACAGAACTTAGGTAGGCAGGGAAAACTAAATGGCATGCTGGGAAAAAGGAAGGCAGAGGGAGAGAATCGTCATGGATCCACCACCAGAGATAGACATGCTAGAACTTTGCCTATAGGCCATGACATCATGGTGATACACAAATTAATAGAAATGGGTTATATTAACATAAGAGTCAGCCAGTAAGAAGTCAGAGCTAATGGGCCAAGCAGTGTTTTAATGAATACAATCCCTGTGTGGTTATCTCCAGGCTACCGCCGCCTGGACGAACAAGCGGGCCCTCCTCCTACAGATCTACAGTGTGACAGAAAACACCCAGCCAGGACGAACAAGTGGGCCCTCCTCCTACAGATCTACAGTGTGAAAGAAAACACCCAGCCAGGATGAACAAGTGGGCCCTCCTCCTACAGATCTGCGTATAGTGTGACAGAAAACACCCAGCCTGCATCAGAACCTCCACCACCATTAGGAATTGCCCTGCAGAGCCATGAGCAAAATAAAACCTTACTCATTAAGAACTTTTATGATTATTGATCATGTGACAAAAGCTAACTGAGCTGGAGAATAAATTAAAGAATTGCCTACCCATAGTGCAAATCCCACTGTTCCAAGAAAGAGGACATCAGCTGAGAGTCTAAATTGAAGGAACAGCAGAAGTGGAGACATAAGGAGAGAGTGATAAACAAAGCACGGATAAGACCTGGCTATTCCTGTAAAGTCTAAATAGGCATCCTCAGCTTTGGTGTGCGAGGGGGCACACATGGCCAACAGTAAGTCCACTTGCAATGGTTAACAGGCATTAGAGGCTGTGGTAGACACTGAGCCAAAGAGTCTATGTCAACGGTTCTCAACCTTCCTAATGTTGTTCCTCATGTTGTAGTGATTCCAAAATCATAAAATTATTTCATTGCTACTCATAACTGTAATCTTGTTACTGATGAATCAAAATGCAAATATCTTCTATGCAGGATATCTGATATGAAACCTCAAAAGGGGTTGTGACCCCTAAGTTGAGAACCACTGCTCTATGTGGATTGTGTCATAGTCACCATAATAGTATGGGCACATAAGCGCTACAAACTTTACTGACTCCCTAAATGAGGAAACTGGGGCCAGCTCGGAAGATTAGTTTGCCCGTGTTTACAGAGCAAGCAAAAGATGCAAGCAGGATGCTAGAATACCATTCCATGGCACGAGGAGATGGTGGTCAGGGCCACAGACATGCTTTCCCTCTCTATGATCACTTTGCTCCTCTCAATCTCTTGTGCGCATTCATTATTTAGTCCCTAGGGCCCTTATGTACTAGATTCTGCAGGGAACAAAATGAGAGACAACTAGTGAACATCCTTGGCCACAGTGTCACATGGACACCCAGTAGTGGCAGTGCTGGATTAGTGGCATGTTAATAGCTTTGGTCTCAGTCCACCCGAATGTGAAAAAGTATAGCCATAATATTCTCTGTCTTTCTGGAACTGAATCAGCTTACTCGAGTGCTGGAAGGCAAATATGTCCAGTGCACTGTGATTATCTTCAGGTACACAGAGCGATGGATGACTTTTAGTTTATTCTACAGTCATTCTTAGAACCCACTAAGCTTGCTTGCTTGCTTGCTTGCTTGCTTCTTTCTTTTGTTGTAACCACAGTTTTCTCATTTGTTGCCTTGATGTCAACTCATTTCAGTTTTGCTTTTCTGATGGCATAGTTTTAGGTGCTACTCTGCCAAGTTATAAATTCAAAGGACCCTTAACAGAGTAATCAAAAGAATGGGAATCATGATAAGCTTCCAGAATTATTTTAGGAAGTATGAAAACAAGGAACTGGCCTCAGATCTGTTCACACGCATTTTCAGTGTCTAGCAGGAAAGTCTCAATAGATCCCATCCTTTTAGCAATGGCCTCTCTCTGGGTTCAAGCACAACAGTTACATCCCCAAGTACTAGCACCCAGGCAAGCATCGCATCCTTACCTTGAAAGCAGCACCTCCATGGATGACAGATTTGATAAAAATCCCCAAGTCAGTTCCAGTTTCTCGGGATTTATTCCCTTTCAAGCTAACTCCGAGGCCAGCGGAGCCAGAATCATTTAGGGGGATCTCCAAGGTGAGCTGCTCGCTTGCCTCCAGGGAGAGCATGTAGCAGTCAGGTTCTCCTTTCTGTTGGGAAGAGTGAGAGAGGAGGGTTGATATCAGTTCACCTTCTCGGATGACTGAAGCAGATGCAGTTGACAAGACGGAATGGCTGGACCTCTAACAGCTATTTTCCTGGCAGATAAAGACAAGTCGCTTTACCTCTCTATCTCTCTGTAAGATGCTACCACCATGCCTACCACACAGCAAAGTGCTCTCTGGGAATAGAATCTGGTTATGGGTGAAAAAGAGGCCACTTTGTGAGGTCAAGTTGTACAACTTTAAACATTCTGCAGACATTTCGGGAACTCGGTTGGATATTTAAAATAACGAAATAGGCTGGATGTTAAACTCAGTGAACGTCAGGTTGCAGAAGATTCTTAGAGATCATTTATTCTCCACATCTTCATCTCGCAAATGAAGATGCAGAGCTTAATATACAGAATTTTGTGAAAAGCTTGGAGAAATATTACACTTATAATTTAAGATATATACTTTGCCATGGAAACTATAGCATTGGTGAAGACTATCAATAGGACTCAAACATGGAAATTTTCATTTTAAAGTTTAGAAACATTTTAATGGCTATTATTGAATTCAAATTCATCTTATCAAAAATCAAGTGGTAAGCTTATATCATTGTTTAGCAGAGTCCCCTAAAAGTAAATAGGTTCTTAGACTGCCATAAAAAGTAATTATGCACAATAAATATTCATGTGCTCTCTGACAAATGACACATATACCCACTAGCAAACTAGTCTCCCAGGATTGTGGTGGCAAAGGCAGGCTTATGGGCCAGCTCTCCTGGGAGAAGTATGTGGACAGTCATATGTGGTACAGAGGGTCTTCAGACACACAGTCATGAGAACCTGAGCGTGCTGTACATGATCATTGCATCATTGCTCCCCCTCCCCCCCGCACTTCAAGCTTGCAGGGATGTGAAAGCACCACAGTGCTTAGCTGGAAAATTTGAAAATAAGATATTCCTGAAAACCATCCACTCATTCTAGGGAAGCAGTTACTTCCTCTCTGTAATTATGTCTAGAGAGTCTCATCTTAAGGTCGCTTTGAGGTGACTCCTCTGTAAAACTGTGTATTTAAAACATTGTCATGAATGTCTGAATGTCAGTCTCAAATTCATATAAAATCAGAAGTAGCAGAGAACCCATAATTAAAATAGGATTAAGGGGTCTGATCATAGCCAGATCCACTGACCTGACATTTTCCACTCTGAACAAAAAAGACAAGAACCCACATTTAACTTGTAAAGAAATGATTCTTTCAATTGCTTCCACTGTGAATGAGGTTTATTGGTAATACGCTGACAAAAGGTTGTTCAAAGGAAGGAAACTTCGTTGCTTAATTTAATAAATCTATTGTAGGGTTATATAGATACTATAATGTATTATATATGCATATACATATATACATATACACATATAATATATGCATATATATGTATATTCGTCATTGTATTAGCTAAGAAGGAAACAGCAATTTCAAAGTTAACATTTCCGGTTGCTGGTTTGTTTTTTCCCCCCTCATTGGAACGTCAGAGCTCAACAGTAAATGTAAACACAGCCTTCAACATTGTCTTCCAATCTGCCTAATTTAGAATACATAACATTTTACAGTCACTTGTGTTTCTGGGCCTCTCTGGGGTTGGGTTAACTTAAGTCTAATAAAGTTATACAGAAATAAACTATAAATTAAAGGACAACTGTTCGCACTGTATGTTCTGAATATTTTAGGAAGTAAAACTAGAAAGTTCTTTGACTACTACAAACAGAAAATTGTTTTAAAAAAACTAATTTGCTTTAGAAATATAGTTATACATTGTTCTAGATGGGGACATGAGCAGATAAATGTACTCCTAGGATACATAACCTTGTGCGGCAAGTGTGTAGCGTGTGATACCATGTGGTGTACGACTGCACCTTCAGTTCACATAGTTCATGATCAAGGAGGTTTCACTTGACAACGAGTAAGATTGACAGCTATGATTGACCAACAGCCATGATTGTTTTATGCGTATTCATACTTTTAATTTTTATCAAACTGCAGAAACAGAAACCATGTTGAATTATGGCTACCTTTTCATTTCAAAGTTAAGTTCCTGACCTGTGAGAGCCAGAAATACAATAAAAACAACAAGCTAGGGGCTAACGATGATGGAGTTGACCCACTACGAGTACCTGACACGGGTTAAAACACTTAGCTTCATGATGACTCTAAAGGTTTATTCGTTATCAGGGCCATTTTAAAGACGAAGGAATCATGGTGCATAGTAGCCAGGCACTGTGCTACCAGATCACAAATACCGAAGCTTTGTGATGTCCAGGCAGCATGACTCCTCACTCCAATTATATTTATTTTTAGTAAAAGGTCATAAACTGTTTATTACATGTCTAATATTCTATAGACATTTTCACAAAAGCACTGACATTTATCCATGATCTCTGATTACAGATGATACCAGCCATGCTATAAAGTTATTATTAAATGATAAATGTATATATTTATAGTGTGTATATTATGTGCTTATGAATATAAGGCTGGGAATATGGTTCAGTGGAAAAAATGCTTGCTGACAGTGGATATGGAGTCTGAACTGGCCATTTCCTATGACCCAGAAGTCTTTCAGTGGAGGAACTGAGATACCAATCAGCCACACAACTTTAGATCAACAGTCTGTCCTGTCTACAGGAGATGCTGGGATAACGGTGGTGCAGAAACTGAGGGAGTGGCCAACCAATGATTGGTCCAGCCTCAGACCCATGTCACAATAGTGATTCTACCTCCCACACTGCCTGGAGTGCTAGGACCCGGAGTCTGAATGGCCCAGAGACCTAGGGTGGACCCAAATGTCAACATAATGATGACTAAAGATATGCTGCTATTCCCATAGATTAGTGAGGACCCCAGTTGTCATCAGAGAGCCTTCATCCAGTTAACTGTTGGAAACAGATGTAGAGACCCACAGCCAAACATTAGGCCAATCTCAGGGAATCCTGCTGAAGAGAGGGAAGAAGGATTTTACCAGCCAGAGGAGTCAAGGAAACCACAAGAAAACCTACAGAATCAACTAACCTGGGCTCATAGATGCTCAGAGTCTGAACCAATAACCATGGAACCTGCATGGGACTAACCTAGGCCCTTCTATATATGTGACAGTTGTGTAGCTTGGTCTACTTGTAGGACTCCTAACAGTGGGAGCAGCAGTTGTTCCTAATACTTTGGCTGGCTTTTAGGACCCTATTCCTCACACTGGGTTATCTTGCCCAGCCTTAATACAAGGGAAGGTGCTTAGTCTTACTGAAACCTGATATGCCATACTTGGTTGATACCCATGGGAGGCCTGCCCCTATCTTAACTGAAACAGAGGAGGAATGGATTAGTGGAGGAGGAGAGCAAAGGAGACAAGGGGGAGGGAATGGTAAGAGAGGAGGGAGGGGAAACCAGCTACGGTTTAAAATATATCAATAAATTTAATTTTTAAAAAGTGCCTGCTGTCCAAGCATACAGACATTAGTTAGGATCCAGAGCACCACGTAAACACACACACACACACACACACACACACACACACACACACACACCACACAATGTATACATAGTAAACATGTATACGTAACATGTATACATAAAAAACTGAACTTATTAACATAAGCATTACCTCAGATACATATTTTGAAGGTAGTGGGAGTAATATCCCTTAAGCCTGTTTTCAGTGAATTTTAAGAGTTCCATACATTGCTATAAATTATAGAATTATAGTCACCATCCAGGTAATGAAGTAGTCTCTAGATCACTCCTTTGTGAACCGAAATTTGGTACGTTTTGACCAATACCTTTCTAGTCTCCTCATCACCCGGTAATCACAATTTTACTTTCCACTTCTGGGTTTATTTTTGTCTCTTTTTTAATCTTTTTGTTTCTTTTCTCTCTTTTTTCTTTTCTTTTTGAAATGACAGGTTTTCATTCTGTAGCTCAGGCTAGCCTGAAACTCACGTAAATTGGGATTACAAGTGTGAGCAGCATGCCTGACCCTTTACGACGGCGCCACTACACATCCATGTGGCCCAGAGCTGTGGCCCGTCATGACATCACACAGTCACAGGACATCTCGAGATAGATTCCTATAGTGAAAGTAAAGCACACGCAATTTATCTTCTCTACCAGCTCCAGTTCTGCTCCCATCTTTGCTATGCTTTAACGGGCTCGAGTCATAATTAGTGGTTTCTAATGATGGCGAATTCCCAGGGGTGACGGAAGCCATTATAGTAGTTAACACAGCCATTTCCTTTCTTAGAAATAAATGTTCCTTTACCTAATGTACAAAGACAAAAATCAATATACCGAATGCCTCATACTTGGTTCAAACAAGCAACTCTAAAAATTAAGCTCAAACCTTGTCAAGCGACGTTCTGCAGTGAATGATGAAGGTCATCAGAAACATGGTCAAGCTGAGGGCAATGTCACATTCAGACTGCAGATGCTCCTGGCTTCCTGGCTTTCAGCAAGATATCCTCCCACCTGTGTTAGGAGGACCCCTGCCTTTTCCTTCTACAGATAGCTGCAGCTCCCCATAAAAATACTAGTGTAGTAGGGGAAGCTTGTGAATCACACTTTTAATTTACCTTCTCGTTATCTTTTATAGCTTTTCACTGAGGTCATTTCTGGACACAAAGTCCTCAATAGTCCCAAGGCTAGGCTGCGATAGATACTCAAAATGCCCCACTATGTATTCCTAAATTCAAAGTTCCAGCACTTGCTAGGGACTAACTACACAGAATACTCAGTTTGGGCCTCAACCTTTGCACAACTGACATTTGAGGCTCTGTGGGCTCTATGCATTGTAGTTAACACATCCCTATAACCTCAGTAGTGTTTCTGCCCCAGCTGTGCTAACTGAAAAGGCCGCAGGCCTTGTCAGAAGTCATCTATGATTGAATTACATTCAGTTGAGAAACCACTGGTCTTGAATTAACACTACCAAATGAAGCCAGATTTTAAAAAATGCCTGGGTCTAGAAAGTATAAAAGATGTTGTTGGTTATATTGCTACTACGGATATGTTTTCAAGTCCCAAGACAATAAACACCCTGCAAGTGGGCAGGTCTTCAGAGCACAAGTTCACGACCAACGTGTGGTTAAAATAGACGATTGCAGTCATACACTCGCCTGTGTTTACAGTTAGATGACAGCGGATTCCTGAAGGCAGGTATTCATTTTTTTTGTGAGATGAGCAGAGCTGAGAATATGAAAGGAAATGCTACATTAATTGGTACAACTTCCTTCTGATTGCCTCATATCACTTGTACAAGACTCTAAGACCAAACGATGTGACCATCAAGTAAAGTCCACCAGGCTAGCTATACTAACATGATTGCTACTTTTTACTTATTAAATGTACATATACCATTGTATAAAATAATATTGACATAAGATGTGAGGCAAACTTTGTGTGCAGCGTGCTTCATGCTTCACTTGTGCCACACACACGCTGCACACACACAGACGCCATCCCACTCTGGCTGGACACAAGAATTCTGCACTATGTAGTGTCCCCAGAGTAGTGGTCGAGGTTTACTCCAATAGGAGTGCCGCTATTTCCTTTGTATTTTATGTCTTTCCAATATTACTGAATTACTGTGAAAGGAATGTTTGTAGAAAGAAGGTACGGCATATAAAAATGTTTTCTACATCATTATACTGCTAACTATGGGAATGGAAAAGATACCTTTAAAGGCATGCGTGTACATATGGACACCTATGTATCTACCCTATTTGGAAACTGTACATAATACATGTTATTAGATTTATTATATGCAGTATTTAATTCTCTCGACTGCATGTGGTATGTACATATTGTATGCATGCGTTTATGTTTTTAAACTCCATCAGTTCCCTCAGATTGAAAGTCAGCATCACAAAGAAATATTCATGGTACCAAGGTTTTAGAAGCACTGTGATCCTGTACCCAAAGCTATATTATCTGTCTATTCATCTACATGTATTCATCTATTGGTCCATTCACCTGTATGAAAATATGCAAACACACATGCACACATGCAGACAGATAGACTTGACAGACACACACAAGCACACTTACAAAAAGTTTTATTAAATAATATTTGTCAAGACTGAAACTCATTCTGGTACTTTCTATATTGTTCTATTAAACCTTATGGGTTTATTTTTGTGAGTACAATGTACTAGATTGAATCCATAGCCAAATAGTATATTGTAGTTTTCATTTTTGAAACCACTGCATCCATGAATATGTAAACATTGTTTTAACTAAGAAAGAAAAAAAGCAAATGCAAAAAATTTGCAAATAAAGTTTAAACCAATTCTACAAGGTATTTTAATGTTTTATCACAACCAGTTATAATGTTAGTCATTTTTCCTCTCTTTTGTAAAAATTATCTTCAAGCTCCTATAGTATAGCATGTTTATAATATATATCATATAGGATGATAAACATACCATGATGGATGATGATATAAGATGGTACATGTTATTCCTTGAACACAGTTACTTCATTAATTTTTAATTCTCTGTAATTTTATTTATATATTCTATATCCTATTAAAGGATATATATATATATACATATATATATGTATATCTAAAACATATCAGAGTATATATAGAATGGAAATAGAAGAGCAGAGATATACAGACACAACAAATAACCTGTTGCAGTTGGAACTCAGAGAGGAATTGGGGCTACTCTAACATGACTCACAAAAGTTACTCTTTGCAAATTAGAGTCTTTCAGGAATTTTCCACCAAGCATATTCTATGTACTGAACACCATATAATGCAAAATGGCCGGTTTACAAAACACATAGTTTGTCAAACCATTGGAACAACATGGAAGCCTCTTTCTGTTTACTTATGCTATGTGAAGAGGTGGTGTTTAAGAACAAGAAATAGGAACCGGAGGTGTCTCCATAGACCTTGTTGTACATAACCCCGTTTATAAAACAAATACCCAAAGTAATATTTTCATGTGAGAGGCAGGAAAATCAGCAGGAAGATGGACGGGCAGGGAGGCATCCATGTTATTAGTTTAAGAGTATTTCAAATAGGGCCATCTCTAGACACACAAATGTCCTGTATTGCAAAGTGGTGCTTGATTCACACACGCGAGAGGTAATAACCCAGCCTTTTAAATCCTGGGGGAATGCAGCAGCCCACAGGGCCAATGCTCAATTTCCCAGAAGCCCAGGCCAGACCTGAAAGCATCCATGCTGAACCTTTTATGGCCCTCATTTCATTAAATGCCATGCTTGGGGCTCAGCAGGAGCAAATGTGAATGTCTCTGCCTTGCCTCCCAAATGTGTAATTAGCCTGTGTTGTGAGCGGCTTACTTTATGCAAGAATTATGTTTCACATACAATCATTCTGTCAATTACAAAAACTCAAGCAAAGGGTTTTAAGAAAAGAACGAATGTAATTTTTATATAGAGAGCAAAGAGTTACACCTGATGTTTCTGCCAGGATATTTTATAATAAGCTTAACTATTGTTAATTTTTGCCTAAGTAAATTCTAAGGATAAAATTCTAAGGATAAATTTAAAGGATAAAACTTTTGTAATAATAAAAAAATTTCACTACAGTGAAAGGATAGGATTCCTGAAAGACACTTAGTTTTCTGATTTTTTTTTTTAATTTTCTTAAAAAAGCCTTAGGTTGCTATTATAAGCATGAAAGGTTTTTGGTCAATTGGATTATATAAAATTCAGAATGTGAGCATTCTCCTACAGTGGGGGTCAGAGGCTTTTCCCAACAGCATTTTATTTCGATTGTCTTTTCAAGAGTAAAGAAATGAAAAAGACCTAAGATGAGCAGGCACAAGACAGGTGAGTTGGGACCTGAGGATGTCATTTTAATAAGGGCAAGTGACTTTTCTTTCCCCACATCTTTCAATGAACGGACAGAAATTAGCAGAACGTGGTGATCTACATGTGGGCCAATGATTTTTTAAATTGTTTTTCCCACTGGGAAATGTATACCTTTCAACAAAGAACAAGGGATTATAGTGATGTTTTGTTGTTGATCATTTTATTTATTTATTTCCAATTTTTTGAGATTATAATTTTCCCCTTTCTTTCCTTCTCTCCCATATCCTCCTATGTATCCCTCCTGCATCTCCTTCAAATTCATTGCCTGTTTTTTAAAAAAATTGTTATTGCCTGCATATATATATATATATATATGTGTGTGTGTGTGTGTGTGTGTGTGTGTGTGTGTGTATCTATATCTATGTATATATTTTTTTACTATAACCTATTCTTTTTGTATAATGCTGCTTGTGTTTATGCTTTCATAGCTCTGAACTAATTTGCCTAGAATGAAACACGATGAGGCAATGTTAGCAAAAGTAGGAGAAACGCCACAGAGAGCAAAATGTAGGCAATGTTGGCATGTGCTTTCAAAGGAAGAAAAACATAAATGTAGATTATAGTTGGTTCAAGAGTAACTATTTTAAATTTATATCTTTATGATGATCTTTCAAAGGTGACAGCTATCCATATTAGTTAGATTTTAACCACTGACAAGGGTGAAGAAAATTGTAGAAATTATTCATATTTGAATTTTTTTTCTTATTTGTTGTAAAGCATCCCCTCTCACTAAAAGCTGGTAGGAGGAGCAAATTAGCAAAAGTAAGAGTAGCTACATGAACAACATACCAGAAAAAAATCAGATTTTGATAAGTAAAAGGTTGAACTAACATCCCAAAACAAGGATCTGATAACAACTATTCTTCACTGCCCTGTGCCATAAAAAAAATTACCTTAATGTAATGTTGGATCAGAGCTTAAAACACCAGGTAAACAAAGTCAGCATTATCGTTTCTATCTGGAATGGCGTACTTGGAATCCTTGGGCGAAGGGGGCTGAAGAGTCCCAAACTACATGGCAGTTTCAGACAAACCTGGACTCCATGAGAGTCTGTTTCAAACAAACAAAACAACTACAGTGATCTCCTCCTCTGAAAACAAGTAAATCTAAATAATAAAAGACATCAGAGCATCATACAGTATACCATTAATCATATTTATAATACTTGTTTTATTTTTATTAAAATAACTAATAAATATGAAATGAACATAATACTTTTTGTATATATGTTGGTATTTTATAATTCAGATAGCTACATTTTTTAAAATTAGGACCTGTCTTTGCTAGTGTTGAGAAATGATGGGTCTTTATGATTTGTGTTTACTCTTTCATGTTATAAAAGTAGATCAGAGAGATGGGTGTGAAGGTAGATAAATTTGAGCCCAGTATTCGAGAGGTAGAGGCAAATCTCTGTCACTTCAAGACTAGACTGGTCTGCACAGAACATTTTAGGCAAGGCAGAGCTACATAGTGACGCTGTGTTTCAAAACAAACATCCATTTCATACCCAAATATCACAAATATTTTACGTACAATAATTCAGTTGTTGAAACACAAGTACACACACTTTAAAATATATGAATTGCATTTTGTGTGTGTGTGTGTGTGTGTGTGTGTGTGTGTGGTGGGGATGAGGGTGGCTATGTGGCATGTGGAAATAGGAAATTTTGTGGAACTGGTTCTCTCCTTCCACTCTTCTGCGATCCTAGGGAACAAACTCTGGTTACCAGGCTTGTGCTGAAATTGCCTTTACCAGCTGAGCCACCTAGTCACATGCTTTTTTATGAATGAAAGATGCAAGAACAAATGTATAATTGTAATCATTCAATTATCTACAAGGAATTGCAATCCTAGACAGAGTAGCCCATTTAGAAGCTGGGATCTTAGGTAATCTACTTCCAATATTTTTGGATCAGAAATACTTGGTGTTCCAGGCTAACCTCTTGAAAAGAGTGCAGCATCAAGGATGGAAGCAAACATAAACCAAATGCCAATATCAAACAGGGCTGAGCATCCTGGCATAGGACCTGCCCTGCTCTCCTCACCATCCTGCCTACAGCTTGGGAGGCAGAAGCTACATTGACTAACATGGAACATCCTTGGATAACTGCACAGTAGGGTCACAGCATGCTCAGTACTCTTGAGGAGATCTGTCTGGCCTTGGTTGTATCCAAATAAGGCTCTTTTGTGGGATTCTCCTCTGAATGCTATGAATATGTTTTATTACCATTGGCTAATAAAGAAGTTCTGGCTTATAGAAAGGACAAAACAGAGCTAGGTGGGAAAACTAAACTGAATGCAGAAAGAAACAAGGCAGAGTCAGAGAGGCACCATGTAGCTGCTGAAGGAGAAAGATGGGAGTACCTTACCGGTAAACCATAAGCCTCATGGTAAAATATAAAATAATAGAAATGGGTTAAGATATAAAAGCTAGCTAGAAATATGCCTGAGCCATCAGTCAAACAGTGTTGTAATTAATAGAGTTTTTGGGTGACTATTTGGTCTGGGTGTCCGGAAAACAGAAGCGCAGTCTCTGTTTATACTATTTTTAGGAACTAACTAAACCAACCAGCAGACTCCCTCTAAAACTTCTTCAAGTCCCGTGGAAGAATGTGGAAATCTTCTATGATAAAATTCTGCAAAAAGATGTGTTGTGCCTCAAGAGAGCCTTCTAATCAGCATATGTTTAGAGTCTTCGGGTGGGAGGGAGGGCCTCTCTCATTGTGCAACACACCTGCTTCAGGCACCCCGTGGTCTGAGGATGCTGGGAGATATTGGGGCACAGGGATACATTCATAGCTTTGAAGCAAGTTTATCTGAGTCCAGGATAGACAATCATCTAAGCTGCAGATATGCGAGCCACAAGTGAACGTTTGATTGTACACATCACAATTTGGAGATAATTATAGAACATTGTAATGGCAATAACTTAATATGGGTACGTGTCTCTTCTCCCTCATTCGTTTTAGTCAAAGGACAAGTGATGTGGGAGTGTCATATATCAATCTGTTGATTTCATTGTTTAAGCAATAAAGAAACTGCTAGGCCCATTTGATAGGCCCACCCTTAGGTGGGTGGAGTAAACAGAAGGGAAGGCTGGGAGGAAGAGGAAGTGAGGTCAGACTCGACAGCTCTCCTCTCCAGAGCAGACGCCTTCAGAGATACGCCATGCTACCCGCTCCAGGGAAGACGCACGCCATGCCCCAGCTCCGACCCAGGATGGACTTAGGCTAGAATCTTCCCGGTAAGCGCACCTAGGGGCGCTACACAGATGATTAGAAATGGGCCAGAGCAGTGTTTAAAAGAATAATTTTTTATTCTTTTATTATTTGGGGCATAAGCTAGCCGAGCAGGGCAGACGGCTTGGGGTGTTTGGGGACGCAACCCTGCCGCCGCCCATATTACTACAAATGACGCCCAGACGTGTGGCTAACTAAACCCACTTAAAAAACCTGAGAAGGCTTAAAAATAATGGAGAGAGAGTTTAACACAGATTTTTGCTGTTTGTTGGTGGCGTGCTGTAGAGAGATTTCCTGATTCGGCAACAGCAGCAGAAAAAACGCTGTGTCATTTTAAAGCGTGGCTTCCTGGGGCTGTGCCGCCAGTGCAAACTCTGGCTTTATGTTTGTGTTCCCACTTGGGATCTGAAGGAGAGTGCTCTGAGACCGTGCGATGACTCAGAGCTCCCCGCCTGCTCCTGGGCAGAAGGCAGAATCAGGCTTAGGCAGGCGGAAGAGCATGGCCGATTCCTGCTGCCATACAGAGACGTGTTTTCAGACTGCGCAGTGCTCTGCGTGTCAGATTTGGATGTAACTTGGATGAAAAGAATTTCTGTGCTACACGCTCAGTCTCAGAATTAAAGTGCTGAGTGCTGCTCCTACCTGGTAGCCCCAAGAGGCTTCCTGACTCAGCTTCAGCTGCAAAACCCTGCAGCTCATTAAGAGGTCCTGCCACGAAACACTTAAACGGTGTTGACGAAAAGCTGAACGCATGCTTTTCAGTTTTCAGCCGTAGCAGGAAAAAAGCTGCCCGTTTAAAAATGCCGGCTTTCTGGGCCATCCTGCCAGGCCAAACTCTGACTGTTTGAGGCAGGAGGGCCGGCTACCGAGAGAGGACTTGAGTATTGTCTGTTGTAGCTCGCTGGCTGGCAGGGACCTTGAAAAGCCAGGTGTGGCTATAAACATGGCTGCAGCCTGTACACCAGCCATGAGGCTGGAAAGCTAAGGAATGGACTGGATCTAGCTGGCAAATCCACGCCTTTAGTCCTACTGATATTGCTTGGTAAATTAAAGGCTCTTGTGGTCTGAAAAAGAGAGATATACAGTAAAGAGAGATTCAAAGACAGAAAATTTCTGAATGGTTTAAAGTGTGTTAAAAATATATGCAGACTAAAAGTTAAAATTCTTAAAGTAAACCTCAAGTAAACTTCAAGGTGTGGTAGCACACGCCTTTAATCCCAGTGCCTAGAAGGCAGAGACGAACAGATCTCTGAGTTCAAGGTGTAGGAGCAAACACCTTTAATCCCAATGCCTGGGAGGCAGAGACAGGCGGATCTCTGAGAGTTCAAAGACAGCCTGGTCTACAGGGTTATTCCAAGTCAAAGATGTGCGCTCAGAAAACAAAAACTTAACCTAGGAATGTCTCAGCTTAGATTCTTAAGCGCCTAGTGATTTAAAGGCGTAGATCAAAAGTGCTCCTGGATAGTAAAAAATTGCAGATTCACAATAGGACAGATTCAGACCGCTAAACGAGTCACACTGTTGGATGAATGTACGTTGGCTTGGGAGAGAGAAGAAAAAGAATATAGAAAATAAAGTTAATGGTTAAAAAAAAAAAAGGTAAAGTCTTTAAAGAGACAGAATAAAGTAAAGTGATAGAGTAAAAATAAGCCGCGTAAAGATGAAAAATTCACAGAGAGTCTGGATTCTTTGTATTATTGTGTTTTCTTTAAAATTTTTGACTGTGAAGGAGCTAAGTACAGAGAGACATTTCATTATATGGGCTGCCAAGCTAAACCAGAATGGATATAAGGGTATTATGATTTCGAAATTTGGATCTAAGGATATGATGCTTTGGAGAGAGTCTACTTTTGTTTTCACAGAGGATGAGACTCTATGGATTTCTTCAATTCCGATTTGGTATGATGGACCACGTCCTCCTGAAGGGTTGCTGTGAACATCTTCAGAAAATTGCCTTGCTCAACTGCCAACTGAGATAAACCTGGCACACAGGTTACACCCTAAAATCATTAACGACGCCCCCATTCAGCAGGAAGCAGTTTGGAGAGAAAAAACTGCGCCCATGTTCCCAAATATAGTTTATAAATGTTCTTTTACATTTAAAGGGGGATATGATATAGATATGAATAATTTGTATTAGTATAGATTTTGCTTTATTGATAGAGATTTACGGTCAATTTTGTTATATGTATGAATGTTTCTGATGTAATTTTTACTTGATAACTGTTTTGTTATATGTAATTTTGCTATGTTAAGGTTAAAGCCTTCCTTTTTTTGTTTAAACAGAAAAAGGGGAAGTGATGTGGGAGTGTCATATATCAATCTGTTGATTTCATTGTTTAAGCAATAAAGAAACTGCTAGGCCCATTTGATAGGCCCACCCTTAGGTGGGTGGAGTAAACAGAAGGGAAGGCTGGGAGGAAGAGGAAGTGAGGTCAGACTCGACAGCTCTCCTCTCCAGAGCAGACGCCTTCAGAGATACGCCATGCTACCCGCTCCAGGGAAGACGCACGCCATGCCCCAGCTCCGACCCAGGATGGACTTAGGCTAGAATCTTCCCGGTAAGCGCACCTAGGGGCGCTACACAGATGATTAGAAATGGGCCAGAGCAGTGTTTAAAAGAATAATTTTTTATTCTTTTATTATTTGGGGCATAAGCTAGCCGAGCAGGGCAGACGGCTTGGGGTGTTTGGGGACGCAACCCTGCCGCCGCCCATATTACTACAGACAAGAGTTCCTTACTCACTTCACTATGGAGCACATCACTGCATGGAGATTGCTTAAGAAAATATTCTCTACCATGCATTTAAGAAATTTTGTATTAGGGAATATTAGGTCCAGGGGTTTGAACAGAGAACAAGAAAGCTCTAGGGGGAAATCTCACAGGTCACCAGCAAGGCCTTAGATGCCTTAGCGAACTGTGGTTAAACCTTTTCGTTCCTTATTTCTTCATCATTATTTGTGAACAAAACCATTACAATGAGTATCAAGCACAGACTACCACAGAAGCCTGCATGTCATACATGGAAGACACGGAGTCTGAAGCTCTTAGCATTTAGAAGTCATTCCTGAAGCTTAACAGGAGTAAGTTCAGTTTCCTATAAATTTTCCTCCTCCTTTCCTCTCCTCCTCATTCCTTTTATTCCTTCCTTTAACTCTCTCCCCTGCATGAACTTTGGATTGGGAAGTTTCTGTGATAGTTATTGGCAACAAATTACAGGTTATTTTCATTGAACTCTTAGGAGGTATAATGGCTACTGAGTGTCATCTTCACCCAGTAGAGTTTAAATACAAGGATGTTCGACATAGCAATCCTTGTTCCAAGCACAGACACCAATTATTTAGGGTGTAATTGTTCTTAAAATAGATAATGCAGCCATTTTCCCAAATCAAGAATTTTTAAAGTAAAAATACATCTCCATTTCCTAATTTTCTCCAACAGACTCAGTAAATACTAATTTTTTAGGTCAGAAAATAATGTTCATTAATTATAATACGATGTAGGAAAATTATTAGCAATTCCTTAAAAAGAAAACAGTTGGATAAATTAAATTCTCAAAAATAAATTTAAAAGAAGGCATATTTGAGGAGGAATGTAGAAATGGAATTTTTGCAGTCGGTTAATGGTTTAAGATAAAATCAAACGATGAAAACAGAAGGAATTTTACCCTGTGTTTTCTCTGTTGTCTGAGTTTGCTACTAGTGTGACTGTAGCTGGAAACCAACCCAGTTAGTCTGCTGCTACGGTAACTCTAAGTTCCAAACAGGCATGGAGGAATCTCAGCGGGTAACAACCATTTAAAATTCATAGTGATGTTGACTATTGTAATGAAAATATTCTTAGTATAGATAATATGCCATTTGCAGATAGACATATAATTTGCCTTTTATCTTAATAATTAAATCAATTACTATTTAAATTAATTGTTGGACAAAAGTGGCTATAAAATAAGAAGTCATTTAGGTCTATAGATGATGAAAACTCAACCAGATTAAAATGTGAATACCTCTTCCTACTGTTCATCACGTGACAGACAAATTGAAGGTAGAAGTCACCCGGAGTGAATTCATGAGGGAAAGCAAGTGAATTGTAAGTCAACCATTGCTCCCAAAACACCATATACCAAAAAGCGTGTTAAACTGTAATCTTAGTGTTTATGTGTCCATAGGTTGACTGGAGTTTAGTTAGCAGAGGCTGAGCACCAGAGCACGGTATTGCTTGCCTCCAAGCTACTAAAGAGGAATACATATGTTCCTATATCAAAGAGCATTCACATCTTCATATTCCCCAGACCACTGAATCGGAGTCTTGTTGATCACATGATGAAAGACAGGTAGCCAAAGTCCAAGTACTTTCAAGTGTTTGCTCGAATAACATCTGCTCACATTGAATGACCAAATAAATTCACATGGTTAAGTCCCCAGACTCTCTAACACTGAGGCCTCAACAAGAGTGTAGCAATATAAAGCCACTACAAGGAAGTGAATAATAGAATAATTCTATTCACCAACTAGATGCCGCTGTTCTAACACATGGCACTTATCTAGGCCAGTGATAAAACATAGCGTTGATATTTCTCCTTAGGTATCATGTTTTCAATCTGACATAATGAGCTCTCCTGTTGTCTGAACCTCATTGGTTTGTGATATTTTCTCATGGCAATAAGTAGCCGAATTGGGGGGTGATCTCCTTCCATGTCCTCCTGTGTTCCTGAAAGGAACTGGTCAAAGGGGTGTAGCTCTTCGTTAAGTGACCTAAGCTACAGACATTGCTTTTCACTTTGTAGTATTTTTCCTTGCCTATCTATCTGTCTCTCTGCCTATATCTATCTATCTATCTATCTATCTGTCTGTCTGTCTGTCTGTCTGTCTGTCTGTCTGTCTGTCTGCCTATCTATCTATCTATCTATCTATCTATCTATCTATCTATCTATCTATCTATCTATCTATCTATCTATCTATCTGTCTCTCTGCCTATCTATCTATCTATCTATCTATCTATCTATCTATCTATCTATCTATCTAACGTGCATTGGTGCTCTGCCTGCATGTATGTCTGTGTGAAAGTGTTGGATCCTCTGGAACTGGAATTATAGGCAGTTGTGAGCTGCCACGTGGGTACTGGGAATTGAACTCAGGTTAAGAGTGCTAGTATTCTTAACCACTGAGTCATCTTTTCAGTCCCATTATTTAACTTCTAAAGTATCTTCTTTCTTGCTGTTATGTGTATATGAAAGCAATACAAAGGTGAGGGAAAAATTTTTATTGTTTACATTCTTGTAAAACTCAGTGCACAAATGTGGACATTTTAAAAATTCAAAATACTTCCAATTAATATTTTGTAAAAGGAGGCTGAGCACAACTTCTCTCTGCCATGCAATTGCATTTTCCAGCACAGACAAGACTGTTCACAGACTAGATAGATAAGAACTACTCAACTGAGTACAAGCCCAAGAAGTTCAGCTTCTAAAAGAAATCCAAAACAATACGATTTTCATCTCTGTGCACTTAACAGGGAACTTCACCTACGCACAATTAGTAAGAGGATGCTTTTAGTCAGGGGCTTCCTTGATGGCACAGACCACAGGTTTTGTGTTATGCCATGAAATTATACACAAGAAAAAAGTATTTTTTTGTATATGTATTTGGCACAGAAAGTATATTAAATGAAAAAGAATGTTGCCCTGATAATATGATAAGAATCTTTCCTTCTTATTTCTAAGCACTCTGTGTCTCAGCATCTAGACTCGACCTTTGACATACATACTCTCTGGACTTATCAGTAGATAAATCCACTACTCCCAGTTCCCATTTTAAGTTCTTTTGCTCATTACTATGACTTTTATAATTATTTCCCTATTTTTATAATTATTTGCCATGCTGCCCACTGTAACTCTGCTGCACTGCTGTGATCTCATCAAGGGCGGAGATTATGTTTAATTCAAACATTGAATCCATTAAGTATTTGCTGTGGCATGTCAACTTTGTTGACATGTCTCTGCCATTCTGCCCCTTTGAAATAATGATATCAAAGGGCATGGGATGTGACAGCCATGTCTTGTATCTTGTCTATAAAAACAGCTTCTTAACATTTTTAAATTGAACTTTCAGGCATGTATTTTAGAATAGTAATCATTCACATGTTACAAATACCTTCTCTTAGGTTTTTACACTGGACTCACTCTGCCCAAAGTCCACTCTCTCCTCTTAGTGATTTTGTCAACGGCCTACGAAGTGAGACCCACCAAAGCCCATTTTAACTGCACTCTCTGCTGAGATGTTCATCTAAGTCGTTATAATACTTTATATGTAACTACAGTATAGCACTGATTACACAGATAAATCTTTGAGGACGGGAAAGGCTACAAGGAACACTTATGTCTATGCCACTAATATCTATCAAAAGCGCAGATAGACCACACCATTAAAACAACTTAGTTGACAAATACTCCTTGAGTTCTTTTTCCATGTACCATGCTACATTTCACTAAAAAGAATAAGAAATCTGTTAATTAAGTTCCAGCACTGCAGTCAAAATCATTTTAGAGGCTGGTACTGTATTTGTAGAGGAATTATTATTGCCACTTCCTCTGTGGCCAGTTGGGATCTTAGACTATTGGTGATGTTTTGGGGATGCCCTCAGCAGCTAAATGAGTGCCTTCCTGTCATTGCTGTCACAACGCTTAGCATAGCCATGCTGGCTTGTCCTTTGCTGCCAAGGAAGGACCGAGCTATGCAAGGAAACGGCTCGCAACAGTTTCTCAGACGATGACACATTTACTTTTTTTGTTCATTTGATCACTTCTATGCCTATGTTTTGATATGAGATGAAGTAAATTTGCCATTCATTTCTACATTACCATGGCGATGGATATTACTTGACAACCACCCTTCTTAAATGAAGCACCTAAAGGTAAAATTTTACAATTAAACATGACAATATCTACATCAACACCTAGATAATTGAGTTTTAAAGTTTGAATTCAGTCAGTGAACACTGGTTCTAAATAAAACTGAAAAACCAAACTGAAAGTGGCTCTGATGTACTTATTTTTACCTACGAAATCAACACTCTTCATATATTCCTATCTCCTAGTCCTCTCCATTTTCAACCATTGCATAACAGATACAGAGTCCAGAACTTTTTTTATAGTTACTGGACTTGAAAGAATGGTCTGATTCATAATTCAAACATGTCACTATTTAAAATAAAATAGGTAAGAGAGATGCCTGACCAGTTATTTTCTTGTTAAGGCCCTCCATGAGCCTAGACTTTGTCTCTCTGGACGCTGGAGTCATCATCCTAGGACATTAGCCATAGCAAAAGTAGGGTATTGGCTAAACAATATGAGAGACATAGAGAGACTGAAATATTTCAGTCATGCTGGTAAAGTAGTAAAGTGATGCATGCTTTGTATTTTTTGTTCTGTTAAGTTGAAGGAGAAAGACATAGCACACTAAAAATATGGGATAAAATAAAGGTGAGAAGCACATCCAAAAGTAATCTAGAAATTATTTAGTAATTTACTATACTGTGAACCTCTATGTATCTATATATACATAGAGATTATATATATAATATATATTTATATATATATATTATATACTAATCTGTTATTTAATAGTATACAACTATCTGTATAAAAATTCAGCTTTAATTCCCTAAGAAAGTCTTCTGGTGTTTCAAGAACATTGCACATGAGTAGAACAATCTCCCACATTTGCTTGAAAAGAAATAGAAATAAATGAAAACTTCAAATAAATGATCTTTCCTTTATTTTCTTCATTCTCTGAACAGTGGTAATTAGCATCTACTCAATACTGCGCTCAATCATCTGTCTCCCCTGAGACAGTACTTTCAATTAAACCTTTTATTTCTCCACGAATGCCTGTTCTCGTTGACCACTGCACTTCTTATTGCTGGATTTATGATAATCTAATGCACATCTTCTCACAGGGAGAATGGTTTTATGCATCCTGATTGTTCTCAGGCCAGAAGAGAAGTGCAAAACAAAACCACCCCCTGCGGAAGCCAGGAAGGAAGCTGCCTTTGTTTAACGCAGCGAGGGGCCTTTCACTACCTGCCCAGTGGCCTTGACGATCCCCCTGCCCTGGCCTCTCCACGTGCTGGCTGCCCCTGCCTGGCTGGGAGCTTCTGATAAGGAAGGCCAACTCCCCTAGAGCCTTTGAGAGCAGAAAGCAGAAGCAACATCATCTTTGGGATACGTTCTCAAAGGAAAAGAGGCATTTACACTGGAGAGCAGCGCTTCTTTTCTGCAAGGAACTCTACAGGTTAAGGAGGGGATTCTCTGTTTCTTGGTGGCAATGAAGGCTGGGTTTGACAGGGAGGGGGGGGTAGCTTTTTTTGTCTTTATTTTCCTCTCAACCAGGGCTCACAGGACTTGGTTTCTGTTGTAGAAGTGCACAAAATAGTGACACGTTATTAACTCTGCCACCATGAAAAATTACTTATATCTTTACAGTCATAGTCAGTAATGCAGCTGGAGTCAAGGCTCTATCTCCAGACCTTGCATCTCGGTGATAAAGAGTAAGTCACTGTTATGAAGAGAAAGTCACTGCCAACAAATCAACAGCCTTCAGATTTTTTTTTTAAAAAAATTTCTTTGCTTGCCTACACAACACATCAAATTATCTACTTAATAATTGCATTGATATTTATTTATATAATAAACAACCTGTCTTGTACAAAGAGGAGCTGAGCTGCCCTGTATCTGTGATTATACTGAAAGTATCTGCCAAATTCTCAACAAGTCCCTAGGGTTGAGCAGACACATTATTCTAATAGAACATTGCAGAAAGCAACACTTTTTAGCATTAAATATGACTTAAACCTTAATGAAGCATATTTATAATACAGTCATTTTTTAATTTGGAATGAAAACAAGCTTGAAATAACTGGTGGCTATGTATATGACACAGTGATTCTTCATCAGAAATCACACTAAACACTTAGGTTTATGTAAACTTGATACTTGCAACTTGAACAATTCTTTTTCATTATAAGAAATAATAATAAATTTTATATGGACTTTAGTTACCCTACAGTATTCTGTGAAATTCCAAAACATACCAGTCAATATGGGATAAATTTACATTCTGATAAAGGAGCTGTACTGAACAAGATCTAGGAAAATTCACCAATATTCCAGGTCAGAAAAAAACAAGTGAAGGAAAAGAAAGAAAGAAAGAACTTCATGTCCTTGAGTGCCGGTTATAGAAGTGAAACTCCTGACAATGGCCACAATAGCAGAGAACCAAAGAAGGGGCTCCCTCTGCACCTATTACTATGGCAACAAGTGTTGTCATGGCAGAAGGTCAAAGACATAGTCATGTGAAAGATAACTGTTGGCAATTTGCTAGCTCTCCACTTACTTAGGAGATGGCACCCCAAGGGTCAAATGCTCCCTAGGCATGCAGAAGTGTGGAATAAAAACACCGGCAGGGCAGGACTCTTGCTGCCCATTCATATATACAGATCATTCATAATTCAGGTCCTGTCTGAACTGAGTGTCAGGTCAAGACTTCATCCACGGAAATTTAGAGCATAGTGTTTGGAAAAGGAAGAATCCCAGGAGCCCATTTAGTTCGATCTCCTTTTATAGACAAGAATGTTCTTTTGTCTGTTTACTCTAAATTATTTCTATTTAATGATTTTGGTATTTATTGACGTATTATGCATGGATACAAGTCAACTCTTATGTCCTTATTTTAGGTCAGAGTGTGATTGCCTCAAAGGTTGGAAATGATAGTTAAAAGCATGTCTCTTTAGGCACAGTAGTGTGTGACATAGTGACAGGGTGTTTGCCTATGTCAAAAGTCCATATGGTTAAAATGTTGTTGTATAGCCGTATAGGAGAAAGGGGGCACATTTTATCAACTTTGTATTTCTAGAGGTGTATATGTGGAGGCCCCAAAAATGTGAGCCTATGTCCACCTTGACCAAAGGTCAGAGATTTGGAACTTACTTCTATTCCTTCAAGGTTATTGTCTCTTTCTACCTCAAACAGAGGTCCCACCTAGATTTAGATCAGAGAGTTCTGCTCTCTAAAGGTTATTGTCAACAGGTGTGGCTAATATCCAGACCTTGTATTTCAGGAATAGAGAAATAGGTATGTTTGTACCCCAAACAAAAGTCTAAGGATCTAACTAAGTTCCTACTCCCTTAATAAGATAACAGATTTCACCCAGGGAATGGTTTGCCTGCAGAATGTTTAGGTTTAGGGTCTGAGCATTACTTGTCTTGTTCTAGCGACAAAATATTTACCCAAGAATGTAGCCCTCAACCTTCAATTGGTATGTTCACTTCTTTGTATGATGTTAGTGCAGTTTTTTTATCTTACTCCAACCTTTTGGGGTTGGGGGTGTTTTAAGCAATTGGAAATTAAATGCAGGATTTCATATTCACTGGAACTCCCTCTCGATACAATTCTATGTTTTATGTTTTATTATTTTCACTCACATCTTTGTGTTATTTTCTATTCTTCTAATCTCCATGCCCCTACCCTGGTAAGTGATATTTTTGTTGAAGCTGGTCTATGACATGTATATGCGTAAAAAATCACACAATAAATAATTTTTTGAATGGAATTAAGATGATAGAGTTCAATGAGCAATCCAAATCTACCCACTTAGAGACATGCCTGGGCCTCTTCCCAGTTCTCATGTCCATGACTAATATTTCTTTGGCTTGCTAACATGATATAGTAGAGTGTAACCATATTAACCTCCATTGAATGATCTCTTTGAGATATGACTTTGGGGTCATCACTTCCGTCCACACTGAGAATCTGTTTCCCTTTTTTGGTCTCGAGACTTGTTATATCTAAGAGAGGAAGGCAGCAATCTCACTGGGAAACTTCTTACTTCCTTTCTTGTGGCTGTGATATAAATAAGCCAACAAAAGTCATTCATGGAGAAACAGTGTATCTTGGCTCACAGTTTAGGTTACACTCTGTCATGTCCGGAAGTTGAAGATGGTAGGAGTTTGCTGTCACACTGCAAGTTTGGCTGATCACACCGCATACAGAATGAGGAATGCTGGTGCCTGGCTCCCAACTCCTTTTCACTCAGTACAGGACCCTATCACTGAAGAATGCTGCCCACATTTAAGGTGGGTCTTCTGACCTTAATTAACCCAACCAAAAAATGCTCATAGTTCTGTCCTGAGACTTGCTTCTTTGGTCATTCTAAATCTTGTCAAGTTGATAATCAATATTAATGCCCACACCACTTAAGACCTTACAAACACCAAGAAAGTTACAGAAGATTTGCCTAGTCTTTGGAGGATGAGAAGAGCCAGAAAGAAGAATAGAGGTAGCAATACTCAAGAGCCGGCAGCAAGGGACAGAAATGAAAGAGAGTTTACCACCAAGGGCTTTCCAGGCTGGAGAAACTATAGTTGAATGCGGTTGCATGACAGTCTTCATAAAACCACCCATAGCACGACTCACGCTACCCACAGAGCCATGAGAAGAAGACTTTATTTTTACGGGTGGTTTATCAAACAATGGTACATACCTCTAAACATAGAACATACAAGAAAGGGCATCTATTAGACTTTAAGTTCACATGGACGGACTTTCTATGTTGTTTTTAGAAAAAGTGTCCTAACAGCAGATTTTATTTGTGCAGTTGCATAAGGAGCTAACACTAATATCAGCATAAGCAAAGTGGAGTGTTTCTTCCTGTTCTTCCTAATAGTTCAGCTTCTCCTCCACTGCTTGTGGCTCATGCTTTGCCACTTCCCGAAAAGCTTTTCTCTTCTTAGTCTTTGAATCTATCCAGGGCTTACCCAATGCGCTTTCTCATGAATGTAATCTTTTGTGATTTGAAAATTCTTTAACTTTGGTAGTCCCTTGACCTATAAATAACTTTGCTTTCTTTCGTTCTAGAACTTATCCTTCATTGTTGCTCTCTCAAATTCTACTTGGAATTTATGTAACTATTTCCCTCAGTTAGCTTTCCCCACAGATGACAGGCCTGCTTAGATTCACTTCTTCAATAGAACTTAGCATATCTCAGCTAATGGAGTTCAGGATCATGTTTTAGCATGGTTTTTATTATCCAGTACATGGCAGAGTATTATTAAATGTTATTATAGGATAACTGTTAAATAAACATTCTATAAGTTAAACAGTGAATCATGGGAGTTCAGAAAATATCATTGCACAACTGAGTCCTATTATCTCCAGAGGAAAGTAGAGGCTCAACAAGATAGTCTTCAAAGCCAGTACATGGCGTTGTGGGAGCCTAGCCTGTTTGGATGCTCACCTTCCTGGACCTGAATGGAGGGGGGAGAGCCTTGGACTTCCCACAGGGCAGGAAATCCGGACTGCTCTTCAGTCTGGAGAGGGAGGGAGAATGGAGTTGGGGAGGGGGAGAGGAGTGAGGGAAGGGGGGAAGTTGGAGGAGGGGGAGGAAAATGAGAGGCAGAAATTTTTTTCAATAAAAAAAATAAAATAAACAACAAAAAAAAGAAGATAGTCTTCATAAACCTCAACTTCTCTTTGAGCATCATGGGAGAAAAGTATGGACTGACGGTAATGATGGAGATGATATTGTCACTGCCTATTTTGGGCATTTTGGCTTGTTTTCTTTCCATGTTGAATTGAGTATATTTATTTTCTTTCTCTAGTGGGAAGTCAAATGTCTAAAGGGTAAAAAAACTCAGCTAATGGGAAGGGGTATAAGGAGGACAACCCCTCTGGTCAGGTTGAAGGTTGGTACTTCACCCGGGGATGCAAAAGCAGTTAGTTCCATGATCCAGCACCACTGTCTCCCATATTTGCTGTCCAGGTTAGGGTATCTATTGCTGTGATGAAACACCATGACCAAAAGCAAGTTGGGTAGGAAAGAGTTTATTTGATTTACACTTCCACATCACAGTCCACCAATGAAGAAAATCAGACCAAGACCTCAATCAGGGCAGAAACCTGGAGGCAAGAGCTGATACGGAGGCTGTGGAGGGGTAGTCCTCACTGGCTTACGTCCATGATCTTCCTTTAGAACCTTGGACCACCTGTCCTGGGCGGCCTGACTCACAATGAGCTTGGCCGGCCGTCCCACATCAATCCCTAATTAAGGAAATGCCCTACAAGCAAGCCTTTATCTCCATCTTACTGAGGCATTTTCTCAATTGAGGCTCCCTCTCCTCCAATGACTCTAGCTAGTGTCAAGTTGACATAAAACTAGCCAGCACAGGCACTCAACAACCAGCCAGCCAGGGAAGGGTCAACAGCGAGAGAATGGACGCCCAGCAAAGACACTCTCATGGCAGGTGAATTTGTTCTCTGTCCGGCTGTCATCAGTTCTAGTGGTACTTACGGCACGTGAGGGAATGTACTGTACCCTCACTACTTCTGTACATCACTACTTCTGTAGTGATGAGGGTTTAGGCCAGGGTCGTGTCCATGCTAGACAAGTATTCAACCAACTGAGCACTTAGCTATATCCCCAGTTCTGGAAGTAAATTTAGTAACTGAGAAATACCACAGGGTGGTATTTGCATAAAAAAGAAAGAAAGAAAGGAAAGAAGAACGGGAGAGGAAAAGAAAGAAAAGAAAAGGAGAGAAAGAAAAGCTATCAGAAAATTGGAATAACATCTGAAGCTGCTAAGCAATCCTTCCTCAGGCCCTAAGCCTTTAAGAAATGTAAAGAATTAATTACCAAAAGACTAGGTGATAAAAGTCCTTCATATAACTCAATAAGTGGCCAGGGAACATAATTGAACTCCTTTATAATTGAATATCCTGCCACCCAAAGCATATTTAGAGAAGGGTAAACTTAAAAGACATAACAACATTAAATGTTCTTTTGTCTTTTTTAACATTTGTGATAAAATACCCTTTTCCAAAAAGAACTAGGAATTCAGTGGAGCCTCACTTAGGCAGCAACAATAGTTGAATAGTATATGAATTGTGCATGGGGGGTCTTGATTTAAATAATTATAATATCTTAAAGAAAAATGCATCTTAACCTCTGCGATGCTTTATTATACCTGACAAGTTCAGAGAAAGGGCACCTATCTACTGTTGCATTATGCGTCCCGTGTCTGCACACTCATTAAAAATAATGAGAACATATTTAAAAGTCATTGCCCAGAGAATCTTCAGGGACAGGGCAGGGAAGACGTAAGTGGCAACAGATTGTTATTTGTCTATCTTTGTTTTATCAGACCTTCAGAAAGAAAGCCAGTGATCTTAAGTTGGTCTTGTCTCCTGGTAAAGATCACACATTCTCCTGGGAAAGCAGCCGATGAAGCATGTTGAGAAATCTCTAAGTACGCTCTGCAAATGAAATGGACCACATTGGCAGCTCCACAGATGTGTTCTTTACTCAGCAACAGCTGGAAAAATCAGCCGCGATCAATTAAGACCACACGTTCTTCCCCTAATTGTCAAATGCCCTCTACACAATGAACACATTTTCTTATCTTACACCAAATCCACCTTCATGAGCACACTGATCACAGAAATGGAGGCAATTAAAGAAATCAAGATGATCCTCAGAGTTCTGGGTCCGACTTCTCCTGCAGCTGCTTCATAGCAACAGCTGGTATAAATTACTGGTAACATTTGGCTAACTAGATGACAAGGGGGACATAAGAGATGGCTGATCAATATATTATCATTTTTGGAGCTGTTTAAATATGTATTTTTAGGAAATTTCTGTTCCTTTTCTAGGCTCATGACGCCTAATCACAGTGGCAGTAGCCACTCACAAGACATAACATCTTGCACTACGAAAGTAGGACTGAAACTCCCAGCATTTCCCGGTTAGCTTCGTAAGAACATGTAATTAGGCCCCGCACTCTGGAATGTGTCAAGGTCTTTAGAGTACAAGGCACACCCCCTTTTACCATCGTCAATTGCCAACAAAACCAGCCTGTGATACAAAGCTGTAAGCATTTATATTCTGAGACTTGGAAGTCTCCGGTCCAGGTACAAGGGCTGGCTCTTCCTGCATCTGTTTCAATGAGGCCCAACCAGATCATTTATCGCCATCTATTTTATCAAGCCTCGAGTCTGCTGACAGGGTTCAGGGACATCCTTCAGGTATAAGCACTTTCCAGAGAGTAGCAAATGACTATTAATCCCCCAGCCTTGTGGTTGCTGACCACATTCAAAAGGCTGACAGAGACGAAAGCAGCTATCTCTACGAAGGTATTCTTACTTAATGGTTCTGTTTTGGAAAAGGGTGCGTGTTTGGAGTGGGGAGTGGGTGTGGGTAATAAGCCAGCCTGAAGCAGTTGGGGTGATGTGTGGTGAGGCAAAACTGTATCCCCAAATGAACTTTTAGGAAGAGTCCCCAATTTACCATCAGAAGCCTATGCATAATCGGGTGTGCATATGATTAACATCAGATGTAGAGATGGGACACGTGCAACAGAAAAACAATTATAAAACTTAACCCATCAATCAAAACCGAGAACCACCCTCATCACCCCTGTTAGTAATCACAACTCCTAAGTGCTGTAACGGGCCCTTTAGTATCTTTACTTCTGTGGCTATAGCTCCCAGGTGAAATCTTATCTTTTCTTCTGCTTTTCTTTAAATAATATTTCTTTGCTACTTTTGCAAAATCTGTGTGGGTTTTTGTCCCAATTTCTTGAAAAAGAAAACAAGACCCTGGCAACTACTGCCTCTGATCATGGTTCAGGGAACAGCAGTGGGATGCGGTGGTTACACTGGGACAATCGGAAGTTCTTTACTCTGCAGCACCCAATGGAGGGAAAAGAGGGACAGCGTGGAACCGGGGGAATTCAGTAGAACAGACAGATGCCAAAAAGCCCACCGTCTCCAGAACATTTCCCTTGGGTTTGTCCCTAAGTCTACAAGTTATAAGGTGCCATACAACAAATCCTGAGCACAATCAAATTGAGTGTGGAGATTTAAAGGCACAATCTAGTTGGGCTTGAAGAAGTCAGGTACAATTGAGTTTGCCTAAATGCATCAGGTATAATTGAGTTGGGTAACTGGATTGTACTAACCACTGGCCCTTTGCCAGAATGAGGGGCGCATGGCCAAAAAGGCACAACTCAATTGGGTTTGAATTTTCACAGGATGTGAAGTTGTTCACAGAATGCAGACATAGGGTATGAAATGCGGTTGTTGAAGCTCACGAGCTCCAGCCCCTGGGTTCTCCTGAGCTGAACAAAACTCAACATCCGCCCTCTGGAGTCTGACTCAGCAGGTCTGTAGGGAAAACAGACTGCCTGTCTGTCGTCCCTGGGTGGTGACCAATACCTCAGGCCCTGAGGCCACTCTTGAGAACCATTATAACGAACTACTGTAGCTATTGTTGGAGCAGTTAGGAATACTTGCAAAGTATCTCTGATATTTCCAAATATAACAATAATACTTGGAACTGCCATGTTTTCATGAGTAAACTTTACAGCTGGAGTGTGTAAGTATCTTCATCACTTACTGAGATAGTCATTTACTTTAAAATAGCTGCTTAAGTCACCTGTCCCATGCTGCTGCGGTAATTAGTGGTTGCTTCTGTTGAAGATTACAAGGATATTCTTGCATATGTCCTGATTGGCTTTAAAACTGTCCATCACAGGTGTGGTGCGCAATGCACATTAGTAACACGGGGCATCCATGCCCTCAGTTTACAAACACTGAGCTGTACTGTAGCACAGGAAACACCAACAGCGGTGAGCATTATTTGGTGCTCAGTGCATGGTAGCAGCTGTGCTTGCTTAGTTGTTACATTAACCCTACAATCTACATGGTGTTTTGAACCTCAAACGTGGAAACACAGCTACACAAGGTTGAGTTACTTTACACCTTATCCATGAGACTCCCAGATGCAGATTCTAATGGCTGTTTCTCTACAGTTCTCAAAGTCTGATGGAGAAATGGACTTTTGCAGGAGGTTCTCAGCGAGTATCCAACATCTCTTTGACTTTTCAAAGTTATTCCAAATGATACTACTTCTAAAATTTGCTTCATCTATTTGGTACTTGCCAATCTCTGGTTAACTGAAGACAGTAATACACTCCCATTCTCTGGCTTTGCATTTTGAAATCCCATGTCGTCAGGACTCATCTGAAATGTTAGCATGCTCACAAAGTTCTTCCTCATCTAGAACATTCCTGGAATCCCACAATCCTTGATTCGTATCATTGCTTCACTGACAACTCTTTTTTTACAGACTCCAGTTAGTCCAAGGTCCTCGAAGAGAGGAACGCATTTTACTCTACTCTGGAGTTTATCTCCCAAGGACTGGATTAGGATTTCACTGGTGAGTCAGCAGGACGTTGTGCTCTCCAAGCAGATAACTCCCAAGCCTGAGCTTCCTCAGACAGACAACAATAGTTCCACACAGTGAGTCACACAGACAAACTGACATGAAAGGAGGGAGACCTGGAAAGAAGTGGTTGGTTAGGAGCTTGAAGAAGAGTAGAATGTTGATTAAAGTTCATTATATATGTATGAAATTATAAAAGAAAATCCAATCTAGAAAATGCAACCCATATTAGCTGAACAGAAATTCCGTAAGAAGGAAATTGAAAATTTGCAGAACGCTTAAGTGGAAACTGTCACTAGCACTCCATCTTAAATCACTTAGAGATTTTACTGCAGGAACCTTTGCAATGCAGCAATGCAGTTTTTGCATGACAATTTTAATTGCAAAACAAACTCTTATACTTTAGTGTATAGAAAAAAATTTTGAAATTATCCTTCAATTTCTAATACTTATCCACAAACAGTCTCTATACCATGATGCTGAACATGTCGAATGGGGCGAACGCCAGTCAAATAATCCCAAGCTAACTCCAAATAGGAATATACTAAAGTTTTTCTTTATTAAAAGGGAAAACTTATGGAACAGGAACAGGGGTCCAACATCAAGAAGTGGAGCATAGGAAGAAAGGGGAAAGAGGGCAGGACCACGGTCTTTTGCTACCCCAAAGCCATGCCTCAACCTGGTCCAGCCTCTCAAAGGCTGAAAGAGGTTCCCTATCAATAACATCCCTTTTTCCTTAAGTAGCTTGGTTAATTAAGCATAATCATTTGAATCATATAGCTAAACAGAATAAAATAATATATCAGTTAAACGAGGTACATCTAAGATTTCATACCAAAATTCTTCCATGATTTATGATGGTAAATAATTCGACATTATTTTTTTCCATCTGATAATAAGCTAGGCAAACCCTGACGGATTTGGAACCATATCTCATTAGCTAAGATGATGTCACAGGAGCAGATACCCATGGAAGAGTCAAAATGCAAAGCCTAGTAACCATTAAGTGCACACCACTTGTGTTTCACAACACCAGCATGGTTTTGGTTCTCAATCATGCAGTCTGGGAGAAACCTGCTCGAAATACAGTTAATCCCACTTGCCCAGAGCAGCATTTAATAGCAGCCAAACATGGCAGGTAGAAATTATAAACACATTTGAAATTTTCTCAGATCGTTTTACCCACCAGGGTTGCTGTAATTTTCAGGATAATTTAAAGACAAGCAGAAAGTCAGAAAATGAAATGTTAAAGAGATTAACAAAGAAGGGGCAGAATGTTCTTTCCTCACTAATAAATGAAGGAAGACATGCAAATACATGCACATGTTCACACAGAAAATAACTCATCTCTCTCTGTCTCTCTCTCTCTCCTCCCTCTCCATAAGCCTAGACTTACCTGGGAATAGAATCCCCCAGTTAAGGTACTATTCCCCTCAGATTGGCCTGTGGACATGTTGGGGGCATTATCTTAGTTGCTAATTGATGAAAGACATCTCCTCCCACTGTGGGTGCCAAGGTCAGGGCTCTATAAAAAGAGGGCTGAGCAGGCTGTAAGCCGTGAACCTCGGGAGTTTGTGCTGCAAGCTCTTGCCTTGGTTTCTCTCAGTGATAGACCATAACCTGTAAGTTAAATTTTGTCACAGCAATAGAGAAGCAAACTGAGACAGCAATGAATAGAAACCTTTGGTTCTTTGGAATCTTTTCTAAATAGAAAGATTTCCTTATCTTAGTCTTTGTATAAAAAGAAGGTAAATAAAAAGAATTTCAAGTGCTAAGCATAAAAAAACCTGTGGCTGCATCCTTCCGTGAACAGACCCACAGCCAATGAAGTGACACAGTACTCATTCTGAGGAGAGACCCACAGCCAATGAAGTGACACAGTACTCATTCTGAGGAGAGACCCACAGCCAATGAAGTGACACAGTACTCATTCTGAGGAGAGACCCACAGCCAATGAAGTGACACAGTACTCATTCTGAGGACAGACCCACAGCCAATGAAGTGACACAGAACTCATTCTGAGGAGAGAGGCAGACATAGCAGTCTCCTTGTCCATTCTACCACCAACACCAATCTCAAAGTAGTTGCTGCAGAAAAATGTTAAGTGGATGATTCTTAAATATACACTCACTTCATTGGGAGGGGTCTAGAGATGGAAAAATACATTTTGAGGCAGTCGTTTAGGTAAAGAAACTAGAAACGGCTAAATCCATTTGATGCAGATGCACAGACTTTTTTTTCTGAGTGTCAACAGAACTTGAAACAAACAGCAGGTCTGGCCATCCATGCCACAAAACTTAGAACACTACATCGTCACTCAGGAGGAAGGGAGGGAGGGGCACACATAAGTTCAGCAGGGTACTCTTGGGTGACAGGTTAGGAAGAATGAACAGGAAGTGGATACTGAGACATCTGGAATGACAGGGGCTCATATCTGAGAGACAGTTGTATATTGGTACTTCCTGTAGACCTGCTGACCACACGCTCCTCTGGCTGTAAGCACTAAGACTCTCCAGGAAGCTAAAGATAACAAGAAAATGAGGACAACTTAGCTGCCAGAAGACAGGCCAGACAGTGCTGTTCAGGAGGACAAGCATTCTCATGAATGAGCTGGGCTTAGCAAAGAAGAAAGCACTTTCCTCCGAACAGTGAAAAAAATAAACAGTTTGCTTTCTTCAAAGGAGAGAGAAAAGACAAAGGCAGGAAGTGCTTCCCTTCTTGCGTTCCTTGGGCTCTCAATGGAAAGTCAAGAGCAGCAGTCAAATTAAGGAAGAACAGACAAAAGTGACACCACCTTCTACTTGAGAAAGGAAAGCATTAAGCTGCATCACCAACACACTGTTCCTTATTTTGCTCGGACAAAGAGTCCAGGGTATGATCAAGTAATTACCGAGCTAGCCTTATGCACACAAACTTGGCCTCTTTTTAAACTTCCTGTGTGGTTCTTGCTCCTTAGTGATCAAGGCAGACGACTGAGTTGGTGAAAAACAAAAACAAAAAAGCCAAAACTAAACAACAACAAAATCCTATTTATTAACCTCAAATACAAAGTCTGGGTTCCTTGATGGGGGAGTGTCATATATCAATCTGTTGATTTCATTGGTTAAGCAATAAAGAAACTGCTTGGCTGGCCCTCATAGGTTAAAACATAGGTTGGAGGAGTAAACAGAACAGAATGCTGGGAGAAAGAAGCTGAGTCAAAGAGTCGCCATGATTCTCCCACTCCAGACAGACGGAGGTTAAGATCATTCCTGGTAAGCCAGCTGGTGGGCTACAGCAGATTATTAGAAATGGGCTAGTCCAGGTGAGAGAGCTAGCCTAGAAGAGGCTAGATAGAAATGGGCCAAGCGGTGTTTAAAAGAATACAGTTTCCGTGTAATTATTTCAGGGCATAAGCTAGAGCTAGCTGGCAGCCGGGAGCTGGGGCGGCAGGGAAGCGGCCCGCAGCTCCACATAACAGTTCCTATGATTCAGTTATATCTAGGGCCCCTCAAACCCTTTCTTTGCTATGATTATAAAAGTGCACCATATATTTGGATAATTTATTGTCAAACAATAAGAGACTAGATGTTTGTCAGAAAGAAAATTAATACTAAATGGTTATAAGATAAACATCGAGAACAAATAATTTGTTAATATTTATAATCTAATAGTTGCACAATTAATTTAGTATGTTTCCTGACAAGCTCAGTCTATGTCATTCTGGAATAGAAATCAAATTCCACTAAAGTCTATTAAACAACAACAAAATAAAACACGGAGACTTCTCACTTATAGAGTTGATGGGCTATAAAATTATATTTGATAATTATTATTTGGGATCCCAGTATAAATTTTAAAATAGTAAGTAAGGAAGTTACACTGTTCAAAAGGGGGGTTAGGTCTTAATGAAGTCTCTGGAAATTGTATCTAGAGTGGATGGAATGTTATATTCACACTACTACTGAGGAAGGGATGACACTGAGAACTTACAAATGGCAGAGATGATTCCAGAAGCTCTGTTTGTATGTATTATCTTTTTAATCCTCACAAAAGGCACCCAGTCTATGAAGAAAAACCTGAGCATGAAAAACCACACAGAGAAGTGGTTGATACAGAAGGGCAGATGGAGGAGTTGGGTTCCAGAGAAGACTCCAGGTATAGAAGACCTTGGTTTTCTCTCCCCAGTTCTCTGGGGAAACTTAGATGCTTTATGTAACTATGCTGCCATTCATGTTAATTTAGAAATTGAGAGGTAAACTTACTTGGATGTTAAGAATTCCACTATTTAATTTAATAAAATTTCAAGTATATTTTTTAAAAAAATAAAAAAGTTATCTTTTGAGTTGAGAACTCAAAATTACTTTTTTCCTTCTTATGTAGGGGAAGATGAAGGAAGGCTTCTAGAAGATGGGGATTAGCCTTGGAGTCAGGAATTCCAGAAGATATGGGAGGGAGCTAAAGGAGTTACCAGGTAGGGATGGAAGTTTCTGGGGTTTAAGCAGCCAGTGAGAGCTTTGTCACTTGGGTTTCATTTCGATAAAGGAAAGGACAGTTCAAATGTCTCTCTTTAATGGAGAGTTTTATTCCTTCCAGAATCATAGCTCATGGAAAGGTCAAAGTCTCTCTCTCTCTCTCTCTCTCTCTCTCTCTCTCTCTCTCTCTCTCTCCTCTCTTCCTTTCTTTCTCCTTTGTTCTTCCCTCCCTCCTTCCCTTCCTTCTTTTCCTCTTTCTCCTCTCTCTTCCTTCTCTCCTTCCTTCCTTCCTTCCTTCCTTCCTTCCTTCCTTCCCTCCCTCCCTCCCTCCCTCCCTCCCTCCCTCCCTCCCTCCCTCTCTCCCTCCCTCCCTTTCTTCCTTCTTTTTGCAAATGCACATAGTCTCCTGAGGTTTTATGAGCACTTTCATCTCTGTCACCCAGAGGATTGAACAATAAGAAAATGTACCAGTGTTTGTACACACAACAATTCTTATTATACTTTCTTTTCACTTTGACTCTCCCTGAGGAACCCTGAGGATAAATGAAAGATTGAAAAAAAAAACGCTCTATATTTCAGAGGACAATATCTGGACTTTGGGTTTCTTCATCATCTCTCTTGAAAAGAATACGGGACCACACGAGAGATGAGGCAGCATCAGGTTCTGCCTTTGAAAATAGATGGCCATAGAGAAGAGTAGACAAAAGGAAGTGAGGCTGATGTCATAGTGGTTTATTTTGCCCATGATACCCCCTTCTTTATTTGCACGTTTTACTGTCAATCTTCCCACAGCGGGTAACAGGGTAATGGGACAATGGGAAAGAAATAGAATGGAAATTCTATGCCCAAAGATACTTGGAGGGAAGAAGGGAGGACCCGTGAGTAGGATACAGAGCATTACTGGGAATAGCAGTGATGCAGTAAGGCTATACTCAGGTATGTGCAAAGCACACGTAATAGCTAAGTCAGAGTACAGATAAACAGGGGTGTGTATAGTGTGGGTCGTGGAGACAGAACTCGGGTCACCAGGTTTCCCAGGTCTCTACCTGCTGAACCATTTCATGGCTCCAACATTCTTGGCAGATGATAAGGCAGGCTGGGTATTCTAAGTAATTCATTTCCTCCTTGTGCACTTGCACGGTTGAGAAGTCCTTATAACAACACCCTCTTCCAACCATTTGCTTTGGGTCAAGCACAAAATGAGCTGAAAATGAGTTTGAATTATTTTTGTACTCCTAGATTCTCCAACTTTGTACTGAGAAGATAGTAGGCGATTCATTGAATGGATGCTTAAGCTGATTAATAGATTAATGGTTCAGGAAAGGTGGTAAGTTCACTTTCCAATCCATGCAACACCACTTTACATATTTGATAACAATATCTTTAAACTGCCCCCTCAATAGCCACTAATCCCTGGTTGCTCACTTACCTCTGACAACCCCTCCTGCCACTTGTATAAGCCCTTGTCAGTTCCTTCAGATTCAAAGGAAAGACAAATTCAAAACAAGAGGTAACCAAGAGTCCTTTTTAACATATCATCCTTTTCTTGTTGTCCTTACATATAAATGTCCTTTTAAATTTTCTATAATCATCCTAAAAGCAAAGTATTTAAATAAATAAATATGTTCTCATTGTTAACAAACATTTTAGGTGTACTTCTTCCCAATTGTTTTTCAAGCCTTTATATAATTAGATAATTTATCATGTATAATTTTATGCCCTATATCTTAATTAGTTTATGCTATGGATTTTCTCAAATTATAAATAATTCTTCAATAATACCATTTATTTCACTGGAGAAATAAATATTTAGTTATTTATCTAACCAACAGCTTATATATAGTTGTATACATCAAACATGTTACTATGCTATATGAGGGGAAAAATCAATGTACATAAATATTTGTACATCTTTGATCATCAATTAAAAAAATTACTAGCTGAGTAGTTTCTGGGTGGAAAAGATTCATTTTTCATGACTTGAAATCGAGCCGGCTGAATTCCTCTGTCAGGTGACTGCAGTGCTCTGCAGATTCCTTCACGGTCCTCATGTGCATTTTGTTTTTTTGTTTTTTTTTTTTTTTTTTTTTTCGAGACAGGGTTTCTCTGTGGCTTTGGAGCCTGTCCTGGAACTAGCTCTGTAGACCAGGCTGGTCTCGAACTCACAGAGATCCACCTGCCTCTGCCTCCCGAGTGCTGGGATTAAAGGCGTGCGCCACCACCGCCCGGCTTCATGTGCATTTTGAACACTGGAGTATATTTTTATTTCCATTCATTGAATTTTTCTCTTCTAAGTAATATTTTATTAATTCTTTAAGAATCTATTTTTAAAATTACTTTATATACTTTATTATAAAAAGCATAAATAAATAAAAACATCATACACCACAATTAAACAGACCTAAAGTCATACAACTTAATAAATACTGATACAGTTAGAAAAGGCATTCAAAATGACTGTGTAACTTCACATTAAATTTTACACTCTTAGTATCAAATATATCTTATACACCTATTCACTGCCAAAACAAAACAAAAATCTATGACAGACCCGGAACTAAAAGGAAAAAGTAGTTTTTTATTCTTTTCATAACTCATGTCCCCCTAAGTAAAGGGACAATTTTATGCAATATAGTTTGATTACCTCTCCTTGAATTCTTCCCAGATCTACCCTACTCCCCAAACTCTCCAACTTCCTCCTCCTCTTTTTCCCTCCCTCCCTCCTTCCCTCCTTCCTTCCTTCCTTCCTTCCTTCCTTCCGTCCTTCCTTCCTTCCTTCCTTCCTCCCTCCCTCCCTCCCTCCCTCCCTCCCTTCCTCCCTCCCTCCCTCCCTTCCCCCTCCCTCCCTCCCTCCCTCCCTCCCTCCCTCCCTCCCTCCCTTCTTTCGTTCTTTCTTCAAAACCCCACTAACTCCAGTTTCTGTTGCTCAAATACTCTCGGGTATAGCGCCAACCCCTTGATCATGCTTGTCTGACCATGGACACATTTAAAGAAAACTTATCCACCTTCTCGCAGAGGCTACCCATGCCAATAGTTATTCAGCTAGGAGTAAAACTTCCCGCCCACTTCCCCCTCTCCCCCTCCATGGTTGGATTTTGTCTTGTTTAAGCTTGTATAGGTTTTGTTTGCACTGCCACAACTGCCTTGAGTTCATACATGGAACTGCTCTGTTTCGTTCAGAAAACTGATTCATCTCCCACTGGAATCACCCACTGCCTCTGGCCATTAGAACTTTTCTGTCCCCCTCTTCCGCAATGACCCCTGAGCTTTGTGGGGGTGGTGTGTGATACAGATGTTCCATTTAGGACTGAGAATTCAGAAGTCTCTTATTCTCCACAGGTTGACCAGTTGTAGTTCTCCAAGTTAATCATCATTTTCTATAAGAAGCAGCTTCTTGATGAGAGTCAAGAGCTGCTCTAATCTATGATTATCGCAATAAGTTCTTAGGAGCCAGTTTAATACTATGTCCATTTAGTGGAATAATAGTAGTAAATTAAAGTAGGGTCTATGACCTAAGGACACACAGGTTCTAACAGGGCCAGGTATGGATTCCTTCTTCTGGATAAGAATTCAGTCCAGTGACAAAGTGTTTGGTTACTCCTAAACATCCACTGGAGGCATATTTTGCAAGACCATTCATTATTGCAGCTAGAGACCACAGACAGGGGAGACTGGTGATTACTCTCTTACGGCAGTGTGGAGAGCACCTTCCAGCACTATGAAGCTAGGCAGCCCACATTCCAGGTTGTACTAATTGATTTTTCCATGTTTTCTCACTCATGTATGTGGTATCTTCAGCAATAGGGTTTTACTGCCAAGTTTTGATGGTGAACCAAGAGTAATGGCAAAACTCTATAATGTTTGTGGGTCTACACAAGCCCAGTGGCCAACAACTCCAAAAATCGGAACACCTAAGATAAAAATGACAACACATGGTGATATGTGTGGGGGGAATAGGGATACTTACTCCAAGTGGGAGTGAAAACTGCTGCAGCCACTACTGCATTCAGTGTGGAGGTTTCTTTAAAGGGTAGACACATATCTGTCACATGACCCAGCTATATATTACTCTTGGGCATATATCCAAAAGACCCTATATCCTACTAGAGCGATGCCTGCTCATGTGTGTTGATTGCTATTCTATTCACAATATCCAGTACCTGTAAACAGCCTAGATGTCCATCAACCATTGACTAGATAATGAACATGTGGTAGACTTATACAATGGGATATTGTTCATCTGTTAAAAAAATCAAAATTACAAAATTTACAGGTAAATGAATAAAACTTATAAATAAATAAAAACATCACACACCATCATCCTGAGTGAGGTGATCCAGAAAGTCAAATGTCACATGTTTACTCTCATATGTAGATGCTAAATTTAAATTTTAGCTTTGTATCCTTTCTTTATATAACCCACAGAGGTCAAGAAGGTATTAAAGAACCACAGAGTGGCATGTGTGTGTCATCAAGGGAGATTTCAAGGGAAGGGAGATATAATACAGTGCATAAGTGGTCCTAGAAGAAATATTGAAACTGGAAAGGTTAAACTAGGTGGGTTTAGAGGGTTGAGGAGGAAGAATAGGAGGGGTGACTAACTCTAAAGACCTTTTGCGGAAATCATATGGAAACCCACTAATGTAGAAGCTTCTTAAAATATATACATGGAGTTACCCTATATAAAAGAACGGGGTCTATGGGCTAGCATAAAAGGCCTAGTGCCCATATGGTTACCTCTTTTGAAGTTATTTCTTACATATTTGTTAAATTTTAATTTTAAAACAGTTGTAGACTTAGATAAAAATGTCACAATAGTACATTATTTGCACATTCCTCATCCAGCTTCCCTAGTTATCCATGTCTCCCATTAAGTTGGTACTTAGAATACCCATTAAAGGAGACCTATGAACTATGCTGCTCATCTCGTTCACAATATTAACTCAAATATATATTTTACTGACTTGCTTGCACAGCTATTTGTTATCAAAATCTATTTGAATTTGTGCTGTGTATATATACTGCCCCAACCCCTCCAGTTCTTCAGTAGTCCTACAAGTCTGGTGCTCCAAATCAGATCCAATGGGATAACAGACACATGCCCAACATTTGCTCTGAACACAGTCTATATTTAGCATCAGTACTCAGCTAGTGGGAGTTCCACATGGATGCTAATCAGTATTCAGCTAGTGTGAGTTCCACATGGATGCTAACCATCAGTACTCAGCTAGTGTGAGTTCCACATGGATGCTAACCATCAGTACTCAGCTAGTGTGAGTTCCACATGGATGCTAACCATCAGTACTCAGCTAGTGTGAGTTCCACATGGATGCTAACCATCAGTACTCAGCTAGTGTGAGTTCCACATGGATGCTAATCAGTACTCAACTAGTTTGAGACCCACATGGATGCTAACCAGTACTCAGCTAGTGGGAGTTCCACATGGATGCTAATTATCAGTACTCAGCTAGTGTGAGGTCCACATGGATGCTAACCATCAGTACTCAGCTAGTGGGAAGTCCACATGGATGTTAATCATTAGTACTCAGCTAGTGGGAGTTCCACATGGATGCTAATTATCAGTACTTAGCTAGTGTGAGTTCCACATGGATGCTAACCATCAGTACTTAGCTAGTGGGAGTTCCACATGGATGCTAACCATCAGTACTTAGCTAGTGGGAGTTCCACATGGATGCTAACCATCAGTACTTAGCTAGTGGGAGTTCCACATGGATGCTAACCATCAGTACTCAGTTAGTGTGAGACCCACATGGATGCTAACCATCAGTACTCAGCTAGTGTGAGTTCCACATGGATGCTAACCATCAGTACTCAGCTAGTGTGAGTTCCACATGGATGCTAACCATCAGTACTCAGCTAGTGTGAGTTCCACATGGATGCTAACCATCAGCACTCAGCTAGTGGGAGTTCCACATGGATGCTAACCATCAGTACTCAGCTAGTGTGAGACCCACATGAATGCTAATTATCAGTACTCAGTTAGTGGGAGATCCACATGGATGCTAACCATCAGCACTCAGCTAGTGGGAGTTCCACATGGATGTTAATCATCAGTACTCAGCTAGTGTGAGACCCACATGAATGCTAACCAGTACTTAGCTAGTGGGAGTTCCACATGGATGCTAATCACAGCTCTGAAAGTTCAGGGAGACAGAGGTTTGAACATTACCAGCTCTCGGGGAAGGAAACTCCCTTCTTGGCGGGCAATGACCAGGGATACTGTTTCTCCCTGTTTGGTGCTCCTCAGCATGGCTACAAGCTCTTCCTGAGTTCTTCCTGTGACATCTCTGCCGTTTACCTAGTGAGCAGAACCATATACATATCGACAGTTAGAACATTTCCTATCACCTCCCCTAGCCAAGGCAGGTCTTGCTGAGTTGGCCAACAATGTATTGCTGTAAAGTCAAGGCTGTCCTTGAACTCAGATCTTTCTGACAGAGCTATTGAATGCTGGGATTATAGGCATGTACCACCATGCACAGCTCCTAAGAAATTTTTTTTAACTCTTTGTTTTGTGCAACAAATGGGTTTATGAATTCCATGAAGCTTTGAAAGGATGATACTAACCACATGGCCAAATATATATATTTCTTTTCAATAAAAAATGGGCATCATTATTTTGATACTTAAACAAAGTCAATCAATAAATTATTTTATACTGGAAATTTTTTTCCAAATTCATTACATTTACAAGGGGAAAATCAGACTGAGAAATGTCAGACATTAATTCATCAAATAGGTATGCAATGGATTGCAATATACCACGCAGAAGTGGATTATTTACCTAATGGAAAATTACTCTAGAAGTACATGTATTTTGGTGTAATCCCAAATGTTCCTTTTGTCTAGAAAAGTGTTATCAACAGGTTATCATAGGTTATTGGACATCAGCCTCAGAGCTCCATGTGTCAGGTGGAGCATCCTTCCTGATGTAGAACTACATGGACTGCCAATGTTTCCAAAACATACTTGATAAACTTTTTTATTGATTTTTATTGAGCTCTACATTTTTCTCTCTCCCCTCCCTGTCTCTCCCCTTCCCTTCAAACCTCCCCCAAGATCCCCATGTTCCCAATTTACTCAAAAGAGCTTGTCTTTTTCTACTTCCCATTTAGATTAGATCTATATATGTCTCTCTTAGTGTCTTCATTGCTGTCTAAGTTCTCTAGGATTTGTGATTTGTAGGCTGGTTTTCTTTGCTTTAAGTTTAAAAACCACTTATGAGTGAGTACATGTGATACTTGTCTTTCTGTGCCTGGGTTACCTCACTCAAAATGATGTTTTCTAGCTCCATCCATTTTCCTGCAAAATTCAAGATGTCGTTATTTTTTTTTTTTTTTTTGCTGTGTAGTACTCCCTTGTGTAAATGTAACACATTTTCCTTATCCATTCTTCAGTTGAGGGGCATTTAGGTTGTTTCCAGGTTGTGGCTATGACAAACAAAGCTGCTATGAACATAGTTGAGCACATGTCCTTTTGGCACGACTGAGCATCCTATGGATAGATACCCAAAAGTGGTATTACTGGGTCCTGAGGAAGGCTGTTTCCTAATTTTCTGAGAAATCACCACACTGACATCCAAAGGTGCTTTACCAGCTTGCATTCCCATCAGCAATGCAGAAGTGTTCCCTTTACCCCACAACCTCTCCAGCATAAGTTGTTATCAGTGTTTTTGATCTTGGCTATTCTTACACTGGTAAAATGGAATCTCAGAGTTGTTTTGATTTGCATTTCTCTGATGTCTAAGGATGTTGTACATTTCCTTAAGTGTCTTTCAGCCAGAGTCCTCTGTTGAGAGTTCTCTGTTTAAATCTGTACTCCATTTTTTTATTGGATTAATTGTTATTTTGATGATCAATTTCCTAAGTTCTTCCTATATTTTGGAGATCAGACCTCTGTCTGATGTGGGGTTAGTGAAGATATTTTCCCATTCTGTAGGCTTTCCTTTTGTCTTGTTGACCATGTTCTTTGCTTTACAGAAGCTTTTTAGTTTCAGGACGTCCCATTTTTAATGGTTTCTCTCAGTATCTGTGTTATATTTAGGGTTATATTTAGGAAGTGGTCTCCTGTGCCCATGTGTTCATGTGTACTTTCCACTTTCCCTTCTGTAAGGTTCATTCAGTGTGGATGGCTTTATGTTGAGGTCTTTGATCCATTTGGATTGAGTTTTGTGCATGGTGATAGATATGGGTCTATTTTCATTCTTCTAAATGTTGATATCCAGCACCCATTTGTTAAATATGCTTTCTTTTTTCCATTTGATATTTTTTGCTTCTTTGCCAAAAATCAGGTGTCCGAAGGTGTGTGGATTAATATCCAGGTCTTTGACTCAGTTCCATTGGTCTTCTTGTCTATTTTTATGCCAATACCAGGCTGTTTTTAGTACTATAGCTCTGTAGTAGAGTTTAAAATCAGGGATTATGATGCCTTCTTTTATTGTACAGGATTTTTTTGCCTACCCTGGATTTTTTGCTTTTCCATATGAAGTTGAGTACTGTTCTTTCAAGGTCTGTTAAGAATTTTGCTGGGATTTTGATGGGTATTGCATTGAATCTGTAGATTGCTTTTGTTAAGATTGCCATTTTTACTATGTTAATTCTACCTACACAAAAGTATGGGAGATCTTTCCACTTTTTGGTGCCTTCTTCAAATTCTTTCTTCAAAGATTTAAAGTTCTTGTCATATAAGTCTTTCACTTGTTTGGTTAGAGTTACTCTGAGATATTTTATGCTATTTGTGGCTACTGTGAAGTGTGTTGTTTCTCTGATTTCTTTCCCAGCCTTTTTATCTTCTGTGTACAATAGGGCTACTAACTTTTTTGAGTTAATCTTGTATCCTGCTACAGTAGTGAAAGTGTTTTTGAGTTGTAGAAATTCCTTGGTAGAATTTCTGGGGTCACTTATGTAAACTATCATATCATCAGCAAATAGTGAGAGTTTGACTTCTCTTCTGATTTTTATTCCCTTGATCTCCTTTTGTTGTCTTATTGCTCTAGCTAGGACCTCAAGAACTATATTGAATAGGTATGGTGAGAGTGGACAACCTTGTCTTGTTCTTAATTTTAGTGGGATTACTGGAGTTTCTCTCCATTTAGTTTGGTGTTGGCTATTGGTGTGCTGTACATTGCCTTTATTATGTTTAGGTATGTTCCTTGTTTCCCTGCTCTCTCCAAGACCTTTATCATGAAGGGATGTTGTGTTTTGTCAAAAGCTTTTTCAGCATCTAATGAAATGACCATATGGTGGATTACGTTGACAGATTTCTGTATGTTGAACCATCCTTACATCTCTGGGATGAAGCCGACTTGATCATGGTGGATGATGATTGTAATTTGTTCTTGGATATGATTTGCCAGTATTTTATTTATTATTTTTGCATCAATGTTCATGAGTGACATTGGTCTGTAATTCTCTTTCTTAGTAATGTTTTTCTGTGGTTTGGGTATCAGGGTAATTGTAGGGTCATAAAAAGAGTTTGGCAATGTTCCTTCTGTTTCTATTGTGTGGAATAATTTGATGAGTATTGGTATTAATTCTTCTTTGAAAATCTTGTAGAATTCTGAACTGAAACTATCTGGTCCTGGGCTTTTTTTGTTGGGAGACTTTTGATGACTGTTTCTATTTCTTCAGCAGTTATAGGTCTGTTAAATTTTCTTATCTGGTCTTGATTTAATATTGGTGATATTTTCCAGAAAGTTGTCCATTTTCTTTAAGTATTCTGATTTTGTAGAGTATAGGTTTTTAAAATATGACCTAATGATCCTCTGTATTTCCTTTGTGTATATTATGTTCCCCTTTTCATTTCTGATTTTGTTAACTTGGATATTTTCTCTCTGCCTTTTGGTTAGTTTGGATAAAGGCTTGTCTATTTTGTTGATTTTCTCAAAGAACCAACTCTTTGTCTTATTGATTCTTTGTATTGTTTTTTTTTTGTTTCTATTTTGTTGATTTCAGCTCTCAATTTGATTATTTCCTGCTATCTAGTTCTCCTGAGTGAGTTTTGCTTCTTTTTGTTCTAGAGTTTTCAAATGTTCTGTTAATTCACTAATGTGGGATTTTTCTAGCTTCTTCATGTAGGCATTTAGTGCTATGAACTTTCCTCTTAACATTGCTTTCATTGTGTCCCATAAATTTGGGTATGTTGGGTGGTCATTTTCATTGAATTTTAAGAAGTGTTTAATTTCTCCCTTTATTTCTTCCTTGACCAATTAATGATTCAGGTGAGCACTGTTTAGTTTCCATGTGTTTGTGGACTTTCTGGAATTAGTATTGCTGTTGACTTCTAGTTTTAAACCATGGTGATATGATTAGATACATGGGGTTATTCCATTATTTTTGTATTTGTTGAGGTTTGTTTTGTTACTAAGTATGTGGGTAATGTTTGAGAAGGTTCCATGAGGTGCCGAGAAGAAGGTATATTCTTTTCCATTGGGTAAAATATTCAATAAATGTCTGTTAAGTTCATTTGAGTCATACCATCTGTTAGTTCCCTTATTTCTCTGTTCATTTTTTTGTCTGACTGACCTGTCCATGGTGAGAGGGGAGAGTTGAAGTGTGTGGGAAGTTTAATGTATGATTTAAGCTTTAGAAGTATTTCTTTTACATACAACAGTGCCCTTGTGTTTGGAGCAGAGATGTTCAGTATTGAGATTTGCTCTTGATGGATTTTTCCTATGACTAATATAAAATGACTTTCTTTGTCTCTTTTGACTGATTTTAGCTTGAAGTCTATTTTGTTAGGTATTAGGAGAGCTACACCCACTTGTTTCTTAGGTCCATTTGATTTGAATATTTTTTCCCAAACCTTTACTCTGAGATGATGTCTGTCTTTGAGTTTAAGATGTGTTTCTTGTATGCAGAAGAAGAAGGATGGATTCTGCTTTCATATCCAATCTGTTAGCCTGTGTCTTTTTAAAGGTGAGTTGAGTCCACTTATATTAAGGGATATTAAAATTAATATTAAGAGACCAGTGATTGTTATCTCCTGTTAATTTAGCTTTCCTTGTTGATGATGTTAATTTGTGCATTTTTCCTTCTTTGGGATTTGGTGCTATGAGACCATCAATTTTCTGTGTTTTTGTTTGTGTAGCTAACTTCCTTGGGTTGGAGTTTTCCTTCTAGTATTTTCTGTAGGGCTGGGTTTGTGGCTAGTTATTGGTTAAATCTGGTGATTGAAAGTTTATCGGGGTATAGTAGTATGGGCTGACATTCATGGTCTCTTAATGTGTGCGTAATGCTTGCCCACGACCTTATAACTTTCATTGTCTCCAATGAGAAGTCAGGTGTAATTCTGATAGATCTGCCTTATATGTTACTTGGCCTTTTTCCTTTGTAGCTCTTAATATTCTTTCTTTACTCTATATGTTTAGTGTTTTGATTATTATGTGGCAAGGGGACATTTTTTTTTTTTTGGATCCAGTCTATTTGGTGTTCTGTAAACTTGTATATTCATAGGCATATCTTTCTTTAGGTTGGGAAAGTTTTCTATAATTTTGTTAAATATATTTTCTGTGTTTTTGAGTTGAACTTCGACTCCTTCTGTTCTACGATTTAGCCTTTTCATGGTGTCCCATATATCCTGATATTTTGGGTTAAGCTTTTGTTAGATTTAATGTTTTCTTTGACTGATGAGTCTATTTCCTCTATTGTATCTTCAGCACTTGAGATTCTTTCTTCCATCTCTTGTATTCTGTGGTTCATTCTTGAATTTGTGGTTCCTGATCTTTTTCTCATGATTTCTGTTTCTATAGTTTCATCAGCTTGTGTTTTCTTTATTGTCTCTATTTCAGTTTTCAAGTTTTGAATAGTTTCTTTCATATGTTTGATTGTTTATACTTGGTTTTCTTTAAGGGATTTGCTGATGTCTTCCAATTTTTTGTTTGTCTTTTCCTCCATTTCTTTGAGGGAATTTTCATTTCCTCTTTAAGAGTTTCAAACATTCTCCTGAACTTATTTTTTTCTGTTTCATCTATATTTGGTTATTCACGTTTTGCTGTTGTAGGGTCTTTAGGTTTTACTGGTGTTGTGTTGCTCTTTGTGGTGTTTTGTGTGTTCTTACCACTTTTACTTATCTTTCCTCTAATAAGTGTGGTTGGGGCTGTCTGTTATTCTTTTAATCAATCTTCTAGGTGCCAGTGAATCCAAAGCACAGATAATTGTTCCTTGTGGTACAGTCAGTGCCATGGTTCTAGTTACCCTGTGTTCCTGGCGATTGCTTAGTGCTCCCAGGCTTTGCTCTGCTTCCTACCTTGGCCTACATTACTGGCTTTGACCTGTTTCTGTAAATCCTGGTCTGGATCCCCTCCTGCAGATGTCCGTGGATTGGAGTTGGCTCTGCAAAGGTCTCTGGCTCCAGTCTACCCCCTTGGAGTTCCCAGGCTTGGGTGTGCCCAAACCCACAGAGGACCTGGCTCAGGCTTAATCCCTCAGAGGTCTCAGACTCACGTTCAGACGTTTCTGGTTCCTGCCTATTCTCTTTGATGTCCCAGAGCAGAAGAAAGTATATAGCATGCGGATATTATAGTTTGGGAGGGTACTGGGACTAACAAGAGACAACAAGTGACTGCTACATATATCTGTAAATCTATTTAGTTAAATATAAAGAAATATTTGCCTGGATATATTAACTTCAACCTACCTCCAAAACTCTGTCCCCTGATTGTAGGCGTCCGTCCTTTATTGCTGCTCCCTTTGGTAAGATGTTTTTTACAAAAATGGGACCAGGGCCGTGTATAGAAGAATCTCTGGTTACCACAGTGAAACCAAGTCCTTCAGGGCCTAGCATACAATACCAGAAAGATGTATTGTCACTTTAAGCATGGGTCACATGACATTCATCATTTAGTATACTCTGTCCCCTTAAGCATGGGTCACATGACATTCACTCAGTTAGTAAACTCTGTCTACTTAAGCATGGGTCACATGACAGTCACTCATTTAGTAAATTCTGTCCCCTTAAACATGGGTCACATAACATTTGCTCCTTTAGCAAACTCCACCTAGTTAATGTTCAAGCAGACCAAGTCTTATTTACATTCTCAGAGATTTTACACAGGCTTTGCTCTTCCTGTTTTAAGTAAAGGTTACAATTCTGAACCAATGAGAGCATCAAAGTGAAGTTAGGATCCAATATATAACATAACACTCTGTTTATTCAGGATTTAGAAGACAAGGCATACCATCTACATGTCCATAGTATCAGTTCCTCAGTAATCTGCCTCCTGACTCCATCTTTCCTCCCAAGCAAATGATTCCCTCTGTTGGGGTTTTGTGGGTCTCTCAATCAACTGAGTAGTTTGTGGCTCAACCCTCTGCATGTGTCCTGATTGCTTTACTGCTGTAGCCATTGTATGGTCCCCAAGAGTTTTGCTGTCCCTTCCCAGTTGTCTTAAATCTCTTAACTTCTCTCTCTCTCTTCTACTGTGACTATAGATGTATGTGGAGTTCTTAACTGTAAATAATCTGTGCTCAATGATTAGTGTTTCTGGAAGCTTCTACCATGAACAAAGTACTGCTGTGGTTTGGACAAGAACTCCACAAAGACACATGCCTCCAGCCTGTGAGACAATGGGATGTAGTAGGGCCTTTAGGGCATGGGGCATAGTAGAAGGATATTAGGTCATTCCAGGCACGACATGAAGGAGATATCCCCCCCCCCCCCGCCCTCATGTTTCTCTTTCTTTGCTTAGGGGCTGCTAGAAAGTAAGATTCTTGCTCTACCATAAATTCCCATCATGCTCCATTGCTTTGCTATAGGTCCCAAAGTAAGTTGCTAACTAGCCCTGGACTGAAACTTCAAAAATTATGAGCCCAAATTCTCTCCTGTTTCATATCCCTTCTTATAGTATTAGGAAGCTGACAGATACTTCTATGATCGTCACCAGGAATTTTTTTCTTTACTCGGATTTATCTTTTATCAACGTTTGTTACTTTCTCATTTCATTTTTAAAAATTAGCTCTCTTATAATTTTGAACATTTTTTATTTTCATTTCTCTCTCATCATACCATGTCCGTCACCTGAGAACACACAGCATTGTTCTCTCACATAAACACAGATAATGCCCAACGATCTGTACAGGGCTGGGTCCCCCTCTTGTCACCACAGCCTCTATCAGCTCTTTGCTTCATTATCAATCATTACCATCATTTTATAGACCAGAGCTAGCATCTGATTGGTTCATTTGCCCTCTCTCCTTTCACCTCTCCATCTCTCTCTGTGTCTCCATGTTTCTCTCTTTTTCCTGAATGTAATTATGAATATTCAAACTTTGCGACGTTTCTCCTTCTTCAGTCCAGATCCTACCATTATCAAATATCCTCATCTACTTAAAATTATAATTTCAATCAATGACATTTCCAGTAGGCAATCTGCCCCAGCTGAAAAACCTCAGCAAAAAGCGTAATTTTTCTTTCTTCCTTCCTACAACCATTTATCTATTAAGACATGCCTATTATAGTCTCACATTTAACAGAGGCAATCCACCCTTGTTGATCCGCTCTCTTCAGAATATCATTTCAGGACTCTGTGACTGATTCCTCTCTCTTATCTCAAGGCACCTACCATGGCTGGGTAACTGGTATACAATAATGCATTTGGACATGATTTATTTGTAATGCATTGAAATATAAACATATTGACCTCTGTGTCTTCTTTTCAACTCACTTTATTCCCAAGGTCAGATATTTATAAGTGAATAAAATTTTGATTAAGAAATCTTTTCAGAATAATTTCTATATCCTAATGAAAGATATGTGTTGTTTTTGAAATTCACAAATAATATTTAAAGGTTTCAAGGTGGTCAATAAAGTATTAATTTGTGAAAAAAACCTATTCATGTCTTTGAATTGGCTTGAAAAACCACAGGATTTTACGAAGTGACAATGGGAGTATCAGGTGGAAGGTAAGGAATAAACAGGGAATGAACGGCGACACAACAGTCCATGGGTACATGGGCATGTATGTAATGCTGTGTTAGTATGCACGAACACATGTGGTCTGGGATAATTGCTCTGTGCTAGAAATCAACAAAACGTTGAAAAAGATTAAGAAAGGCTGCATGCAGCTTTGAATTTGGACTATCTTGAAGAAATGTAATGTTGAAGCTGAAATTAATAATCATTATCTATTGTCTTTCTGAAAATTAAACCTTTCACTGATATAAGAACCATTGTGTAGAGCCAGAGGCCCTATTCCTGAACTGGCCTAAAGGATGCTTAAAAAAAAAAAAACCACTAACTTATGCTCAAAATGAAGACAATCAGCCTCCCGGGCCTACTCAGGATTGAGCTGTCACATGACGCTGCTCGGCTTTTCTCAAGTCTGCACTGGTCCTCCCCAGTCCTCACTTTTCCTTGTTCCACATAATCAAAAACTTTACAGAAGAAAGGAAGAAAGTAGCACAGTTTAAAAAAAAATTAAGTCATCCAAGTATACACTCAAATCTATTCTATGATACAATTAAAGAAAAAGAGAATTAACTACATCAACCTTAATGAATTTCTCTTCACCAGTTTTACACGGTACAATAACAGAATGTTATTAAGCACAATTTAATAATTACCTTTCTTTAGGTCAATCTTAATTTTCTTTGCATTTTTCTTGCTGCCAAACCCCATGAGAGGGGAGAGTGAGGGAGATGAAGGTTTTCTTCCTAGTCTTGGAACTCGGGGGCTCTTGCTTTGCTGCAGGGAAATCGTCTCATCTGCTTCAGGACTGTGAGTTCCAGCGAGATTTGCAGCCTGTAAAGCTGCTTTCCCACGGGCAGGAGGTGGAACCTTTGTTCTTGAAGTCCCATCATTGTTGCCAAAGATGTTCAGTGGGCCAATGACTGACTTTTCATACTGCTCACGGTTTTGAGGCAGAAGCACGTGGAGGACCACACTGGGGGATTTCATGGCCTGGCGGAAGACATCCTGGGCCCTTGAAGGAGTGAATGAGCGGAGAATGACATTGTGTTCTGGCGCAAGGCTTGCTGGGGTGCTCAGGTGTGGGACTGACACGGCAGCCTTGTCAGTAAGGATAGGAGGAGGCAGCGGGATTATCGCTGCAGCATGACTCTGTTTACCACCCGCCCACCAAGGTGCCTCCTCCACACGAGCTACACATGCGTGATGACTGTGTATAGTCCTCTACCTTATTCTTCTTAACAGCCATATAAAGCAAATATAACCCACTCGCATTCAACAAATTCAAGTGGAAGCTAAAGAATTTAACTGGCAACGGTCATCTTTAAAGAGTTTCTAAATATGAAAATCTAGCCAGAATTGATTACTTAAGCACATATTTAAGACCTTTTTAAAATCACATTGTTAATAGATTATTTCTAGTGGACTCTAAGTTGGAGTTTTATGACTCAGTTTCCACTTTGGTAAAACAGGGATCATTGGACTCCTTAGTCTTTGTAAAACAGGGCAGGCAAAATATGTGAGAAACATGATTCTGCCCTATAATAGTTGAATGTAACGAATTGTTTTAGAAAAACATCATTTCATTCTACCCCTAAGCAGCAGCCAGTGTTACATGCCTCTGACTAGCAGCCACCAGCCCCTACTATTGACAATTAATGGCCAGAGAGAAGCTGTGTTAGGAGCAGTTTGGCTCAGAAGCAAGACAGGATACTGATTATTAATGAAGATTATTACTACTTATTTGCTTAACTTAGAAGCCCTAAAATGTGAAGGCATATCAAAGTATATGTGTATCTGTAGATATGTACAGCTCGATGCAGCTGGAGTCTACATATTCTAATTTGTGCATAGAAACAGGTATTCCTTGTGATATTTTTCACACTCAGAAAGGTAACTTTTTAGGTAGAGCATTTCAAATTTAATTTTTATAATTTGTTTCTATTATTCATTGAGTCCTCATAGGCATCCCCCACAGATTTTACAGTTTAAGGAAAACTGACATCAAGGATATTCATTAATAAGATGAATTAATTGTCTGTGAAAGGAGCCAGTAAACCCGATTCTAATTGACCCATAGGCCACAAAAAACAAACTCCTTCATTTGTGGATGCCCAGAAAGACAGACAGGCAAGAAGGCTCGCTGTATTCTGTGTCTCCACCTCCCTACAGACATTGGGCACATGTCTTGGCCACCTAAGACATAAAATGCATTCAAAATGTATGGTCAGGGGTCACTTAAAGGGAACTGGCTTGATGTTACATCTCTGATTTTGGTCGTAATGAGCTCAACAATGATTATAAATATTCAAGAGATCAATAAAGTAGATAAATAATGAAAAAATGCTTACTGAGCAAAAGTTTTGTCCAGGAGTTCCACGTTGTTGATTTTTACGATGCATTCATTCTCCTGAAACAGTCCCTCCTGCTTGCATCTGCTGTGTTCTTCAATGCCTCGGATGAAGAGTCCTAGGATCCTAGAAACATTTCCATTGAAATAAAACTTCTGAGTATTGGTTTGGGACCATGGTCTGTTTCTGTCAATTATATTTTAAATAGATGCTAATTGGCCAGTAGCCAAGTATAGGCGGGACAACCAGACAGGAAGTAGAGGTGGGTCAATGAGAACAGAAGGATTCTGGGAAGAAGGAAGCCCATTCCTGTGCATTTGTGACCCCGCCACAGAAGAAGCAAGATGTGACTTCCCCGCCTAAAAAGGTACTGAGCCATGTGGCTAACACAGATAAGAAATATGGGCTAATATATGTTATAAGAGTTAATAGGAAGCCTGAGTTAATGGGCCAATCAGTTTATAACTAATGTAGACCAATGTGTGATTTTTTTTGGGGGGGGGGGACTTAATGATTGCAGGAACCAGGTAGGACAAAAAACCCCAAGAAAAGGTTACAAATGTGCTCATTATTTCTTTTCCATAGCTATTCAGAAATAAGTATTGGTTTCTGTTTACTAAATAGATTATGCTTCTATTTTGCCAAATGTTTCATCTTTCAAATTCACACATAATCACACATAATCACACACACACACACACACACTTCTACTTGGAGCAAATATTCATATCATAAATACCAACCCATTTCTATGTTTTCCATGATCTAGGAAAATCAGTAGAGACCATTCCACCCAGGACTGGCAGCGTCAGGGGAGATGCCACTGCTGACTGAAAGGAAGTCCGCCTGAGTGGCGAGGTAGAAACTTGGTACTGGTGATGTGGGAGAATTACACATTCTCAGCATGTTTTGCCATCTAGTGCATGTTACAATAGTTTGCATATTAAAAAGTAAACAAACATTTCAGCTCAGACCCTGAAGGCATATCCATCCCATTCATTCGTGCCTTTGAATCAAGTCCATGTCAGGTGTTCTCTCCATCCTCAGGCTGGAGGACAGGAAATCTGGAGGACCAGACCCACGTAAATAAGGTAAAGTAAAAGTTCCAAACATGGGCCCAATATGGAGCCATCCTAGGGTGGGAGGCCCACACCATCTGGAGGGATCTTCATGTATCAGGCAATGAGCCTAACCTGATGAAGCAGGTGACCACAGCCAACCTCAGAGTCAGAGCAGATACCCCGGGGCTCCTAGAGATTTGGACATTTAGTTCAGAGTCAGAGAGGGAGGAGACTGAAAATGAAGGAAAATACAAAGGAAATGATAGCAAATGATTTCCTATATAATTCTCCCACATCCATGGAGGTTGTCAGGATCCCCTTTGGGTACCAAATTCTGTGGAAGCTCAAATCCTTTATGAAAAATGGCTTAGTATTTGCATCCCTCTGTACATTTCAATTATCTCTAAATTACCCACAAAATCCAGTACCATGTAAATGCTATGTAAGTAGCTAATGTAATGTATAGGGGGATAATAACATTAAAACATCTTCTGCCTACAGCAAGTCAAAACTGCTGTGGGTGAGAATTTTCTGGACTCTAGAATTCACATGCAGGCTAGAAGTGCACATGTGCATATGTGTGTTCTCACATGCAATCTTTATCGTTCTCATATAAAGCAAAAATAAATCTACCTCAAGAAATGGAGCCTCTACTGACTTTAGCCATTTCTCACTTGGGCGATGTCCTTTATCTTTGCGGCATGACACAGGCCTCACCCAGTGTCACACTAAGAGTGACGGGTCTCTAGAGATATCGCTGGGTATGGAGAAACTACTGCCTCCATGTTCTCTGTCCCCTTATTATTCTATTTAGTCACTCTCTTTTGAGTAGGAGCTTTGTGTGTTAAATTTCAAATCTAAATAAAATATGAGCACATTTTATGTGTGAATAATAAGGTCACCCATGCAAAAAGGGCAGCCTGTAATGAAAGCCCAGGAGAAAGTACTTCTCTGTCTGGAGTGACCACAGAATTGAGCCTCAGCCTCTGGTCTCAGTTCACTTAATGAGCTCAGACCATCACAAGGTGCACACAATGGTACTCAGGCTCCTCCTTCAGAAATGTTAATGAGAAGAGTGTGTTTTTGCTGCTGCTGACATCCTGGCCAGTGTGGACAGGGTCTGGGCTTCATCCCCCAGCTCTAGAACTTTACTAAATGAAGCAGACACATTACAGCACCTTCCTTTCCCAGAACAATACTAACGTGAGACTATTTGACATGAAGAAGGGAGAATTAGATCAAGATTGTGTTTTTTCTGAAATTAAACTGCTCTCTGATAGTCCACAGTTTAGATTTTTGTTTACGGTGGCTTCCCCCTAACATGACCCATTAGGAGGCTCACGTGTGGTTATAAACTAGTTTATGTAAGTGATTTCTTTTTAACAAGCATTCAAGTCTTCCTTTAATTTAATTCAGTACATCATCAGTCATGTAATGTTACTCCCTAGGATTTAATTTCACATTTTGGAGATGAATTAATTCTTTCGGGCCACTGGGTTGCAATTTAGCTAGCGTATTATAGCTGGAGCATGCTATGTGAACCTCGCTGATCTAAATAACCTAACTTGCCATGAAAAATTTATTGACGGAATAAGCCCAACTGTAAAACCTGTGTCAGAGGTAATTTTGGTAAAATGTAAAGCTGACTGATTTCATTAGTTTGGTCCCCAGCAACAAACGCATCCTGCCCTCCCTATTATCCGAAAGGGGTAAATTCCCTACAGTATGATGTCATCTCTACCACTGTGAGAAAGCTTATAAAACAGTATCTACTTTTGCCTCCTGGAAGGGTGATAGCTGCCCTATTTGAGATAAGAACTTACCGGAGTTAACAATTAAGGCTGTGGGGCAATCATAGGGTAAGACAACCGGTTCATCTGCAGTGCTAATGGATGCTCAAAGTTCAATCTCCCAGCAGGCTGAGGAGCAACAAGTGTTTCTCCCTCGTGTAATCATCACCTAGACTCCAGTGTCTGACCCTTGTGCCTGCCCTGTCCTGCCAGCTCACCGTCTGTCACTCAAACTCCTCACATTGGGAATCTTGTCCTCTCCCTTCCCTTTAGCTGGTTAGCTATTTTTATTATGAAATGGAAGTACATTACCTATTTTTAGTGAAAAAATTACTGCTTTATATTTTTTAAGTTTAATTGACATTTAAAAATAAAATTAATGTTGTGATTTTTTATTTGTCTGTAAGGACTTAGTGTTTTGTGTTTATTTTCTTTACTAAAACAAAATCAAAACAAACAAAACTGGAAAAGCCAATAGCTCTCAACAGAAGCGGTATTCAGTGTTCCCATACTCTGGGAATCTAATGAATTCATGGGGACTTCAGCTGGTGAAGTGGACTCCAGGTGTTACTCAGATGTTCTCAGAGTAAGTTTCTCACTTAATGAAAAGCATTAAATATAAATTCTAGTTTTAAATAATGAAACAAACTAATAAATGGAAGGAAATTAAGAGCTAAGCATACCACTACGACCTAAGCAAACCCCTGCGCTCACACAGTGAAGCCAGATGGCAGCATGAAGACAGTCTTGTGACACGCTCTATAGAGTTCCATCAAGACACATGGGTTGAGTTAAGTGTGCTGTTTCAGCCTGTGCTCATTACTTCTTAACTTTATTGGCTCATGTCTCCATTTCCACATGATTTTTAATGAAATTTCCTTTCTAAAACAGTAGTGGATACCCCAAAATATAATAGAACCATTTCTTCAAGTTACTGTAGAGTTGACCATGAACTTATAATGAATCCTCATTTGGGAATCAGACTGTTTCTCTTTATACAAAACATTTCACTGACATCTCTGCGTTTCATAGGTTGTGGGGTTTACAAGGTGCTATCACACTTTTAATGTCATTTAAACCCCATAACATTGAGGTGCAGAAGGTTTTCACTACAGGGCTAGCTGGAGGTTATGTGAGGACAACATGTGCCAGGAGTCAGAACCCCAAAGAAGGCAGGGATCAATACATCCTGCTTGTTCCCCTCGTCGGAAGCCAGAGGAGGGGATTTCTCATCTAGAGGGCCAGCTTGTTTTTCTGAACTATTGAAGATGAAGGATGGTGAGTGTCACTGTGGATATTTTTTGTTTCATTTTGGGGAATTGCAAAGATTCTATGTTCTATTCCAGGTTTATTAAACTAAAGAGCCTGGCAATTTAACCACTCTGGTATTTCACAGAGCTCTATCAGTACACTTCTGCCAAAAGCCATTAGGATTTCTCCTGGGAACTGAATAAATATTCACCTTGTCTGTCAGAAACAACTCGGGTCTGTCCTCTGCCGTAACCCATAACATATAAACACACTTATTAACACACATCGGAAACCAGACAGTAAGAGCCACTGGCTTTCCGCTTCATTTCCTTTTAGAGACAATGGCTCATTCCAGCAAGAGCTTGGCATCAGATGTTATATGGGAGAAAGCTAAGGTGGTGACTTTGCAATTACAGGTAGCAGATGGCTACCTGCTAAGGATGGTGCCAACCCAAATATCATGCCTACAGCCGCTTCTCCTTCGATATGGACAGCTGAATTGAGTAAATATCCAGAGCCAGTAAATTAATACTATATAACCTTTGGGAAAATTGTGTTTCTAGAAAGAGACCGGGAATGGTGACAAGTCAGAGATCTCAGTTTTGGTGACTGTGAGGGGAAAAAAAATGATCACTGGGCTTTTCTGACCCTTAATATATTGGGATAAAATAAAATGTTCTTACTTTTCAATGACCCATTTAAGAAAGGGGATTTAGGCAACTGGTTATAATCATACCCTGTTAATAAAAAGCCAATTTTCCTTAGGATTTCTGGGAATTCTTGTTAGGATCAAGGGGGTGCTATAGCAACCACCTTGTCAAAGTTGGCATGCACCAACCAGAAGGTCCATCAAGTCATTATCCTAGCAGTAATGGCAGCTTTGCGGCACCCACTTCATTCCCATCAGCTGAACAGATTTTTATATTCAAGAAGCATTGACACAACCTAAATTAACATTTGCCAGTATGAATTTATCAGAAAATGTCTTTAAAATTCTAAAAGGATGTAATGAATTGTCTTTAGTGGTCTTAACTGTATTTTAGAAAAACAAAACTAACAGAATGATACATTTCTATAACTAAAATCAGTACATGTGTGTGCAGCCAATAAAGCTACTAGACTGTGAATGCTTGTCATTCTTCATCCCATATATGAAGAATTTAGAATTGCTATCTTCACTCATTGAAGACTATTTTACTATAGTAAAAAACGCCCCACTCAGCTGTGACATTTGTCTGACAATATGTTAGAATCTTTGCCACGGAGCTTGTTTACGCCGCGGCACTCAAGGATGCTCCAAGGAAGTGCTTCATAATTAATTGTAAGTGGAGAAATTGGCATGATTTTTTTCTCTGCATCCTAGAAATAAACGATTTTAGTCTGTTTCTAAAGCATGAGGCCAAGCAAAGTATTACTTAAGGAGTCCCTCTGAATAAGAGATTGCCACTTAACTCTCTCCTGGAAAAGGAGTTCATCAGGCTTTTCGTTAGCGTGAGCTTCAGAGACAAGGAAAACACCTTACCGTCCACTCAGAGATGAAAAGAAGGGCACCACATGTATCCCCAGGGGGTCTCCTTCCCCAGAAATCTCCACCGCTCTTGTCATGTCACTGGGGCAGAGCAAAACAGGAACACACATGAGTTTTAGCTAACAGCATATGCGGTCCACTAACTCACCCACAACGCTCTTCCCTGACCATATCAACTGCTGTGACTTCACGTCTATGCTGAGACAGGAGAGCAGGCTGTGCTGATGTGCTTGAGGATCCACAAAACAAGCATGTTAAAAGACTCTCTGATTTCTTATCTGAATCTTCTTTGCAGAAAGAAAGTTGAGAAATAACTCACCGCTAAAATGGTTTCCCACTTAATCTGCACAAATCAACAGAGATACAAAGAGGTGCACAGAAAGAAATCTCTCCCTGATGAGACTTTCTTGAAAATGACTGTACAGACCATAAACACACAGAAATAAGTATATCCGTGCTTAGGCTTGAAGTAGAATTTTTCCCCAGAAAAGGTTAAAAAAAGGAAATAAAATTATTTATGAAAAAATGCACTGAATCGCAGTTTATAATGGCAAGGAAACCACAGTTGGCAACACAGCTGGGCATGTTCAAAGCAACAGAAATCAAAGCTTGCATCAGTTTTACTCAATGGAACAATTCCAAGTTTTCACCTCCTGGTTTATTTATTTATATCTTTAAGGCAGAGGAGAAGTTGCAAAGAAACAGAGAAAACGTATTATAGAAAGTCTGACCTGCCTAACCTCGCTCAGCTTAGGAAAGGATGAGCGAGAAACGCTAACAGGGAGTGTGCGTGACTGAAATGTGGACTGCGCTGGGAGTTTCCAGGTCACAGGGACCAGGGCTAGCAAGTTTCCGTAAAGATGAAAAATAATAACTGTGAACAATTATTGGCTCCTGTAATCTCAGAGATAGAAGACGAAATTGCCAGAGGAGAATGAGAAAGTTGAAACAAGCTTCCAGTTATGGAAATTCTAAACACATTTCTATTATTTTCCATTCACATGAAAATGACCTGAAACTAGATGTCACATTAGGAGCCACTGCTGCCTCGGCTACTTTTCTGCTCCAAACTGAAAATGGTAAAAATTTGGCTCCTTGCTGGAAAGTGGAGAACAGTATTAAGAAAACAAAGTGTCTGATGAATCCACCCTGCATGAAATATTTTTTAAAATTATCAGCAATCTAAAGTAAATACATTAAGTATATGCTAGTCAGCAGACCAGGCTTATTGTTAATGCATTTCCTTGAAACCTTATTATCAATAAGAACTAAAAAACATTAATAATAACAAGATAAAATAAAAGCAAGACAGTTTCTAGCATTTCGGGGAGACGATGCAATTTCAAAACTGATAATAGATTTCAAATCATCTTCACTCAGATACTGCCGGGACATTCAACTTGTTCAGTCAAGCAGGCTACATAAGAGGTCTGCAAGAAAATCAAAGCAAGCATACCTAAGCATGATGACAGAGAACAAAGGACTTGTTTCTATGTGAGTGAGCACAGCTATGAACATAGGAACATCTGGATGGGCACCGATGTGCACTGCAAGCCCAGACACAAAACACTTGGTGGGCACAGAAACTTGCACGGGTTTTGATGATCCATATATGATACTAGATTTACAGTTATAAGGATCAAAAGAAGACCAACTCCAAAGATTTCAATTTAAAAATCTTAAAAACTGACTAAACTCTTATAAAATCCAGTAAAACATGTTACCTTTCCTTTTATAATTCTTAGAATTTTGCCGACCAACACAAGGCTCTCCTGAAAAATATATCAAGTATATTTTTTCCTGTGAATATCACCCACACTTAATATAGAATATATAAAACATTAGTGTTTAGTCTAGGGCAGACTGCAAGATTTCAGCTCATATGTGGCTTTTATAGATATTGGCTTCTATGGAACTTACATTTTTATATTCTATAAATATTTCTTTAAATCTACTCAAAACTTTTTTGTAAACCATAATAAATTTGATGTAAAACACCATTTTAGTAATTATTAATCTTGTGTTTCTGAAATCAACAAAGTCAGTCTTATACTTTTTTCTTTTTCTTTTGTTTTTTTTTTAAATTTATTTATTTATTAAGGATTTCTGCCTCGTCCCCGCCACCGCCTCCCATTTCCCTCCCCCTCCCCCGATCAAGTCACCCTCCCTCATCTGCTCGAAGAGCAATCAGGCTTCCCTGACCAAGACTTTTTTCTTTCTTATTCAAAACTACTAAAATTTTAGAAAAGTTTAGGTTTTAGAATTAATTTCTATATGAAATTCCCTTTTTTACATTTTAGAGTAAACTTTTTTATCAAGGTAAACTTCCAATTTTTCTTATATACAACATTCATAATTCTCTAACTAAGATTCTTGACAACTTTTAGAATACTCAAAAAAGGTTATCATAATAGGGAAAAAACACACAGTGAATGATTAATTTTATAAACTGTAATAAGCATGCATACAATCACAGAAACTTAGATCTGTTTAAAAAAGATGACGTTCAAATCTTTACATAGATCATGCCCTAAGTTTATAAAAAATTATCCCTAAGTTTTTTCTGCATGCAAAGAAAGGCATGTGCAATATGATGCCACATAGATATGTTAACATGAATCACCATCATCTTATAAGTACTTGCTTGTTGTATAGAAATGTCTATATGTATACACTTCGTGGGACATACATACAGCAAGGAGGACAGTACATACACTCTTATTTATCTCAAAATACCTCAATACCTATCTCAAAATTCAAAGTTTTACAAAGATGTGAAACATGCTACTAATGTTTTTTAGATAAACCCCAGAGTGCGATTTGTATTTGGGGTCCAGTTGTTCAGGTTCAGGGAACAATGCAGAAATCGTGCTATGTGAGTGGCAATGGAGACTAAGGAGGAAAACGCAGAACATAAGGTAGAAATAATATTCTGGAAATGGAAGGTAAAACAAACCAAGAAACAGACAAAAATGGGACCCATAGGGATAAGTATCACAGCACAAACACGTGGTTAGAGCTCCCTAAGATCAAAATAGTTGTTCTGGGAGATGCTTACAAACACCAGGCCAACAATACTAAGCTAGCTGAAGTCCCTAAGGTCTACGTGACAGAGATGACTCAACAGTCACTGGGACCAACCATTGTCAGTCTGAGAGCTCTGGGCAGAACTATGAAAAAAGCCACAGATTGGTGGATAAAGATAACAGTGTCATTACAGATAGCTACTCTGTGAAACTAGACACTGAGCACTTCAACTGGTTTCTTCTGACAAAGAGGAATTGAAGTTTTAGACAGAAGATGCAATGTGTGCTGCAGATATCTCCAGGTCTTAGTCCTTCATCCCAAGAGAAATGGCAGGATTTACATTAATATTACTCAACACAGGCTCCACCCTCTCAACTGCAGAGAAAGGATTAAGGACAGAGGACCATTTTTCTCCCAAGAGTGACTGACTGTAAGTCCGATGTCTGTTTGAGTTATTTAAACCAAGATGCCAAGCCTCAGTTTCCTCATCTATGTAATGAGGACATTGTGGTCTGGGACACCCCCAATTGTTAGTTTCAAAGAGAAAATAACTTATGTACATCACACATATGTATCTGACATGTATAAAGCGATTGATAACTTTTTGACATGTCTATGATTATAAATCTATGTTTCTCCCTCTTTGAGACCGATTCTCACTTTGTAGCCAAGATTGGCCTTGGACTTGTTGTCTTCCTGCTTCAGACTCTGAATTATAGGAGTATGTTATCATACCTAGTTTGATTATTAGTACTTTCTAAGAAAACAAATTTATGGCCTTTAAAGGAACTATTATAATTTCCCTTTTAAAATATCAATTTTATTGATCCAACTTAAACACCATAAGATCAAGGGATATAATCCTTCACTATATGGAGAGGGAAGACAAAGTGTTTTAACAAATGGTGAGAAAATTGTGTTTGTATCTACAGTGACTGAGTTGTGGACCCATTATATCTAATGCAAATGGAATGGACTAAGAGGAAAGCCTCAAATAAGAGTTTGCTGATGACTCTGAATTCTGCTCCTTGTAGAAACATCTAGTGGGTATAAATGCATTGATTAAAAATCTCCTAGTTTGATGATAGTGGTTATATTAACAAATCTGTTTGAATTCTATTAATTTTAATTCAATTTTTCTAAACTCAGCCACTGCTATGGAAAATTTCTATAAAAGGAAAATCAACTAATTAAGGAAACAAAACAAAAAACTGTGGTGGGACGATCTTTCTGGATGCTTTGTGTATGTATTATTCCTCTTATTGGATAATAATAAAAGCTGTTTGCCCAATGACCATGCAGGATAAGGTTAGGCAGAATAATCAAACTGAGAACTCTGATGAAGAGGTACAAAGTCAGGGGTGATACAAGCCAGTTGCTGAACAAGCAGGATGTGTAGAAAATGCAGTAACAAGCCTTGAGCCACATGGCATAGAAATATGGGTTAATTTAAATGTAAGAGTCAACTAGTAATAAGTTTGAGCTATTGGTTGAGCATTAATATTAAGTCTCTGAGTGATTATTTAGAATCACTGTGGGGCAGGGCAGGACAGAAAAACCTCTACTTACAAAAAAACATAAATTACCCAAGACATTAGTAATTAGACAGTGTTGGAAAAGATAATAATGGTGAGAAAGGGCAACACGGTAAGGTGTCCTGTATCCAGATGCCTATATTCATAGGGCTTCAGATCTCTGAGATTTTAGAATTTGGAATACTCATCCATAAATATTTATGAAGGGAATGGGACTCAGGTCAAAAAATACAATTAATTTAGGTTTCATATATACCATGGTCATTTTAGACAATATTTTAATAACTTTGTGTATAAAACGAAGTATGGAGTTTTCCACTTTGCTATCCAGTTGGTACTGAAAAAGTTTTGAAATTCAGAGAATTGGTTTTTAAACTCTCAGATTATGATCGATCATCCTGCAGTAGAAAACACAGTCTAAGTAAGTGCGAACCATTATTTGGGATATAAGATGACAGTGGCTTCTGGGAGTTATAATCTACACTCATCAAGTACATACATACTTTATATCACTTCCATTTTAGAATAAGCTAATACACAGGGAATAAAAGCATGTCCAGTATCATACCATCCATATAAGGTAGAATCAGGAGGCAAATTGAGACCTGGACAGGAGTTCTAATCCCTTTGGCACCGAAGTTTCAAAACATAAGAGATTAATGATGTGGATCAGAGATAGTCAGCATGAGGAGAGTAAGCTGAGCTCAGGACATTCTTCCTCCAGGGAGGTGGCACTGAGAAGGTACCCATGTGGACAAATGGATTTTTCCACCAGAAAAGATAAGGCGAGATGATGAAGAGGGCAGGTGTTGGGTGGGAAGCCGCACTGAGATGTTGAAGCAGAATAGCTTGTGGGTATATTGTTAGAGATGAAAAGATCAAAAGGAGAGGAGCAGGAAGAAAAGAGCTGAGACTATATGAGGAGTTATTTCAATAATCCCCTATTTGTTGATATTTGCTTTGTGCCTCAATATGTGGTCTTTTCTAGAGAAACTCTGATTAGATATTGAGAAGAATCAGTTTTTCTGCAGTGTCTGGGTAAAATGCTCTCCAGATATACGTTAGGTTCATTTGATCTGCTAATGCCATTTGATTCTGACGTTTCTCTATTTACTTTTTGTCTGGGTGACAATTTGTCAATTGCTGAAAGTTGAATATTGAAGTCATTTATCATTACTGTGTTAGGTCTACTCTGGGCTTTAATGCCTTATAGCATGTATTTTATGGAATTGGATTCACCTGGGTTTGGTGCATTTATATTTAGAATTGTAATGGGTTTTGGTGGGTGGTTTCTTTGATCAGAATGAAATGATATATATCTCTTATGATTAGTTTTAGTTTGGCCTATGTTGTCAGATATGCTTGCTTGTTGGCTGGTTCCATGGGCTTAGAGTGCATTCTTTTACTTTAAGCCAAGTGTGTGTCTTTAAAGATACACACTTCTTGCATAGAGGCTTATGTGGAAGCCAGCCCCCTAAACCTCCCAGGATCATGTTATAGCAAGTGAAACCTGACTAGAAGGAATCAGAGGAGAACAAATTAGCTCAGACACATTTCCTCATGTCTCTTTATTTTTTGAAAAAGTTCTCTTCAAGGTTTCGTTCTTAGTGCTTTCTCAATCCCACAAGGTTCTCAGTTTATATATCCACACAGACAAAATTAACAATTTTCTGACAATAACAATGATATGAAACATGCATTTCACAGGGCCAGAAAGGCCGAGAAGCCAGACATAGCAGGTGCTGGTTGGCTTACTTACATCCTAGAGGCAGCATGGCTGTGAAGTGCCTGGGCACAGCTGACAAGGGTAAATAGAGAAATGACTTTTAGGAGGGGAGAGAGGGAGTTTGTGTGTTAACTATATTTGTGTGGTTAGTTAAGCTAGAAGCTTGTATTTGATAAACATAGAAAAAGAAAAACACGGTAGTGCTGTGCATTCTCTAAGCACTTCCGCTCCCACAGTGGCTGGGAATACAGCGTTATGGTAGCCATGGCAACCAGAGTGAGACTCAGGAGGAAAATGATGGCGCTTGTTTTGCAGTTTTGTTAGTTACATTAAGGGGAATATCTTTGCACTAGGTCAAAATGAGAAAATGCGGCTATGCAAATTTTGAAGACTTCTGCTAAGCAGCACACTGATACCCTCTGACCCCTGGTGAGAAGGAATTCCTTTCTCTGGGGCTGGTTTAGTGGACCAAGTCCGTTTTCTGTATCTCTACAGGTAGAGGCATAAGCTGTGAATTTCCCAGAGTAAGATCTTGTATCAAATAAAACTGAGGTGAAGGCAGAGCAAAGGCCAGTAGGTTACACTCTCCTGAGCTGGTTGTCAGAGAATTCAGGACAAAGGCAGACCTGCTGTCTCTTCTACTCAGTGCCTCTTTTGAGGTTCTTATGTAGTCTTTCTGCAAGCTTCCTCTCCTTGTCAGATAGATGTTCTGCCATAAAGAATAATTGGTGGGTGGGGCTAACTATATGTAGATTTGACTGTGAGAACAAAGGCTTCTTTGACTGAGTGAATCCTTTCACACTAGGGCCCCACAGTGTGGGAGAAAGTCATCCAGTTACCAGGACAAAAATAAGCTATGCTCAATAAATGAGTAATGCACTTGCTGAGGTTTTTCTGGATGAATTTCACTATGGAAAAGGAAGGGAATGTTATGGCTTCCTAGGGGTTTTTACAGAAATGACAGTGACTATCTAAAAGACAGGTGTTGAGGGAGCTGCAGGTGACCTTCCTCCATCACAGGTATCTCCAGAGCTCTGTAACTCAGGTTCCGCATCAGATTCGACTCTCCTGAGTTAATCTAGAGATCTGTCAGAAGTACTTACACTGTATAGTCCTGCGGGCTTGTCGCATTTGCAAACAACGAAGTGATGGATATCATTTGTCAATTCAATTACTAACCTATGAGTTTTGACAGGGATTAAGGATGTTAGTATTTAACGTTACTGAAAGTTATGCACTGGCTGCTGTAATTGTATGGCTTTGTAGTAGCTTTCCTCGCTCTACACTGTACAGCAGTTCCTGGAGTGTCCTCTTCTGTCTTCTAGTAGCTGTTGGCTCTGCTGAGCCTTCTCTTCAGTCCACAGTGTCTTTCCAATAGGGCTGGTTTTTGTGGACATAAATTCCTTTTATCTGTTTATATCACAGACAAATTTCCTTTCTCCTTCAACTATGGCAGACAGCTTGATCAGGCATAGCTGTCTATGTTAGTATTTATAGTCATTTAGGACTTGTACATTGTTCTAAGCTCTCCTGGCTATTAATATTTGGTGTGGGAGGTCCTTCTGTCTATGTATTGCTTTTATTGGTTAATGAATAAAGAAGCTTTTTGGGCCCATGACAGTGCAGAATATAGCAAGGCAGAAATTCCAAGCAGTAACAGAGGAGAAAAGAAGGCAGAGACAGGGAGGCGCCATGTAGCTGTTGAAGGAGACAGACACTCCGAAACCTTACCAGTAAACTACAAGCCTTGTGGTAAAATATAAAATAATAAGAATGGATTAATTTAAGATGCAAGAGTTAGTTAATAAGAAGCCTAAGCAGTTGACTAAGCAGTGTTGTAATTAATACAGTTCCTGTGTGGTTTTTCAGGTCAGGGTGGCTGGGAACAAATGAGCAGTCTCTGCCTATAGACATTTTCATTGAGAAATCAGTTAACATTCTAAAGGAATTGCCTTTACAAGTGACCTGTGACTTCTCTTTCTCTTTTGTAGCCTTTGATGTCTCCTTGTTGTTACTTTTGTTGTTGTAATTCAATATGCTTAATGCTTTAACTATTATATGGCATGAGAAATTTTCCCCACCCCTGGTTCTGTGTTTTTTGGTTCTTTGTCTCTTGCTCCTCTATAGCCTCCTTTTCCTTTCTTTTGTTAAATGGTCTTCTATATAATGCACAGACAGATGTACATACATGTGAGTAAAAATAAATATTTTAAATTCTGTGTCTTGAGATTTGTATAAGTTGTTCACCCTTGGGACCATTGCTATAGGACTGATAATCTTTGGGGATATCTCAGATTTCCATCCTGCTTATATATTTGCACTGGAAACTGGTACCTACAGTTAAGATGTTGGTTCTATCTTTTAATATGAGTTTCTAGCTCACCTTTGCTGGATGGGAAATTGGTTCTGATTTTGCTTTTAGCTGAACTCATCTAGTTTTGGATCGAGCAGGATGTCCACTCAGACTTTCAGACACTGATTTATGAGTGCAGATGTTAGGGTTTTTTTTTTTCAGCAGCTAAGGGAAGCACTAGGGTCTTAACTGCTCATTTACAATTTCTTGAGTAAGGTTCCAGAGAAGGAGATGGGATGGGGTGAGGGGTCTTAGCACTGGCAGCCAGATAACTGGTTGCTTAGGGGCAGACAGAAGAACAGGCAGTGTTTGGGAGGGTGTGTCTTAGCACCAGTTTCGTATCTCCAGCAGCGTGGGTAAGAGCCCAGAGGAGGTGGTGTTGCAGGGCCAAGGAGTTTATGGGCAGCCACAGGTCTAGCTACTCAGGCAAGTTCCCAGTGAAAGGTGCATAACTGATTTTATAGAAAGTGGGCACCAAAGGTATTGGTATTGGGGTAAACTGTGATAATAGCAGTGGTTTAAAAGGAATTACCAGAATTGCCAGGTAGTTATATGTAGGAACAACTAACAAGATAGAAGATGAGGGAGAGTTTGGTATTTGAGACCAATTAATGAATTGTTTCAACAATCTTGTGTCGAGGGAATATAGACATAAGCACTTACTAACGAACAAAGCATGAATCTGCCAGGGTCACAGGAAGATACTTTGAGTATCTCTTCAGATCACTTTTCCTTTGAGTTTCAGGGGCAAAGAAGGCAAGAAGGTAGAGAAAATGGCAAGTCAAAAGAAGTCAACCTGGGGGAAGTGGAACTGAGCGATAAGGTGAGATCCAAAATGTCAAGGGAATCAGGGCGAAGGGAAGGTCTTCTGTACATAGTGCTTGCTGTCGAAAGAGATGCTCTCAGTGTTTGAGGGAAACTAAGTGAAACCCTCCACTTTATTGTTTTTTATGATCAAAGTGAGAGGATTGGTGATTCATTAGACATACATGTTAAAAGACTATTTAGAGAACACCCTTCACCAGCTTTTAAAGTCATAGCTATGCTGATGATTCATTGAATAATTTGTTTTATCCATCTAGTCAATCAGTTAACAAATATGCCCCTATTATATTCTAAGACCTGTATTGGGTGCCAGAAATGCTTTTGGGGATCCTGTCCTGTTTGGTATAATACAGAGTTACAATGAATGTGTAATAATGATGATGACACTAGCAATAGCAATTAGTAATTGTTCAGCCTTTCATTTAGCAATGTACAAAGTCAGCTGCCTATATATAGTGTACCTTACTTAATCTTCACAGAATCTATGTGATCGTAAAGGTCATTTTCCAAATGAAGGCGTTATTTTAAAGATGTTTGATAACAATGCACGGGCAGCAAGGTAAAAAGCCAGTTTTGAAACCTGGACCTTGTCTATTTCAAGGTTTTGAAAGAATTGTTAGCTAATGCAGACTAGAACCTTCTACTCGGTTCTTATCTGTAGCCTCAATTAGGTAATAAGAAGAGAGTCACATATGGGCGGTGGTGGCACATGCCTTTAATCCCAGCACTCGGAAGGCAGAGGCAGGCGGATCTCTGTGAGTTCGAGGCCAGCCTGGTCTATAAGAGCTAGTTCCAGGACAGGAACCAAAAGCTACAGAGAAACCCTGTCTTGAAAATCCAAAAAAAAAAAAAAAGAGAGAGAGAGAGAGAGAGAGTCACATTGGAGAGAGAGGCAGCAAATTATTGCAATAGCTGCCCTGAGCGGTAACAAAGGTTGAAGCAATGGCTGTGCACATGGAACAGGCGTAGTCATTGTGACATTGACTCCACAAACCATTTACTTCTGTGCTACCTGCAAGGAAGTGAGCCCAAAGTCGTACGTATTCTTATGCCAAACTATAGGGTCTGTCAGGGCTTCCCTTCCACATGAGGATGCCAACACAGCAATAGCTGCAAGTGGCTTCTAGTTTAAGCATTTACCATCATCTGTACTGTCTAAAACAAGTATAACCTGCCAGCTTCCCGCAGCAGCTGTGCATTCCACACAACAAAGGTTATTTTTATCCCCTTTTTTGAGCATATGAATATTTTAAAAATATTTTATTCTTTAGAATAGCATATATTTATAAAGTGAAATATGATCATATTCATCTCCATTTCTCCACTCTAACCACCCCATATCTCCAGTAACCTTCTCTTCTCCAAACTTCGTGTCTGTTTGTCTGTCTTTCCTTTCTGGTAAGCCACTAAATCAAATTACTGTTGGCTCTTTGGGTATGGGTGTGGAACCATCCACAGGTGCCAGTGGCACACCCGAGAAAGAGAACGCCTCCCACGTTCCTTAGTGAAAGCTACCCTCAACCTCCATCCATTTCAGAAGCTTCTCACTCTACCATCCTTCCCGGGGGAATCCGTCAATGAAGACTCGGTCAAAGTGTTGAGAATAAATAGGAAGACCTACACTGGACATCTTTGCCAGCAACGAGTGTCAGGTAGTGGGAGACAGGAAGGATGCTAAGCTGGTGATGCAGAGGAGCACTGTGAGATGCCTTCTTCTGGACTTGGCACAGTGACTGCACTCTAGAACTCAGTGCTGTGGGTACCTGCACAAGACCCACCCAAGAGCACAGCAGCCAACATTCTGGCCCAGATGAGGAGGTGCTCTGCAGGCTCCACCCTTTCATGAGGCTCCCTGACCCTCTGACTCCAGGCTCACTTTATATCCTGAGTTTGATCTGAACAGGCTCCAGCTATCGCTGTCATCACAGGTAGCCCTGTGTAGGCTCTGTAGCCCGAAATCGCATCAAGGACTCAGAAGGTACACAAGCAATGCTTGGGTTCGTGGATGTGCAGCCCAGAGTGGCAGATGTGGACTGGGTCTCTAGTGTGTTAGTTATTCCATAGTTACTTCACCTACTAACGGCAACAATAAGATACAAGAGGGGCTGTTTTGAAAATTATACTCATAATAAACATATTTTTAAAAGTCATTCATGATATTTCTCTCAATTGCCTATAACTAGAAAAAGCTTAAATAATTTTCTCCTGAAGTCAAAAATCAAAATCAAACAAAAAAATAAATAAACAAAGCAAACAATTGGATACCATAAGATGTGACATTTCAATAAGTTTCTGGGGAACATTTCCCAAAACTAATGTTTTTTAAAAAAAAGCCAAATAAAGCACGAACATTCTATCCATCATGACTAGATGTAAGAACAAACATACCAGCTTCTAAAAGGTGAGTGCCCTGGAGAAATGCTCTAGACTGAATGCTTTATATTCCACTACTCATTAATAAAGATTTCAAATGAACAGTAACTGTGGCCATGTTACTGAAAATTATAAAGTTGGAGAGAATCTACATGGTCACCAGATAAAGAGAGACTGATCACCTTTTCAGAAGAAAGTAGCTGATTTCATGCAGACTGGCTGGCACCTATTACATGATGACTTGAAAGGAATCAGTGAGTGAATGAGCAGCGGCTACGGCAACATCACTTTCTATTGCCAAAGTTGCCACTGGAGAGATGTGAATTTACCTTCCTTATGCCAAATTGACACAACTCTCTAAAAATAATGACAATAATGGAAACCATACAAGGAGATCTAAAAATCTTCAAATCCAAAATTCTTCAAAATCTGAAACTGTTTGAACACTAATATAAAGCTCCAGTGGATTGATATTTTGAAGAATATTGTTTTTTTTATTTTTTTAATTTGGCATATTCAATCAGTAGTGTCTACATAAATATTCCAAAATTTAAATTAAAAAATATTTAAATTCTGAAATGCTTCTGACCCCAAGAATTTTGTACAGGGATAATAAACCTGCCACAAAGAAAATAATAGTAGCAACAGAATCAAATGCTAGGCTCACTCTGACCCAAACGTTGTTCGAAGATTTTATATATGTTGACAAATGTTAACATTAAAAACAGTAATACAAAAATCCTAATTGTTGTTACAATCTGAAGAATAGCCTTGAACTCAGCTGTGTAGTTGAGGAGGACAATGCTGAACTTCAGCTCCTCCTGGCTCCACCTCTCACGTAGTGTTGCGACTACAGGTGTGAACCACCACTCCTGGCTTATGTAGTCCTGGGGGCTGATTGAACCCAGAGCTTTGTGCATGCTAGGCAATCACTCTTCCAACAAATCTGCAGCCCCAATTCTATTATTTCTATCTTATAGACCAGAAACTGAGGCAAGGAATAATGAATTAGTAGGGAGATGTGGTTTGTATCCAGGGAGTACCTATGGCTGTGGCATTAGAGATCGGATCTAAGAAGACTAATAGTTGATTTCAGATAATGAGTTACTTTCATTAATAACCATATGAGTAATTCTGGTTGGTGGAGCAAATTCATTTCACAAACATCAAGTAAAATACTGTGAGATTGTATAAACACAGTTTACCGCAGCTACTCATTGAGCGAGAAGCAAAGCAAACCATTCAAACACAAGGAATTCTGAAGAGCTCTAAAAACTGAACGGCAAAGACAAGAAAAAGCAATTTAAAACTCCTGGTTGCCCAAAAGAGAAATCAGGCCGGGAACTAGAAACATAGGCAGCTTCCCGGGGGTAGTGATGTCATGGGCCTTGGAAGAGAGTTTACCAGCCACCTTGCTAGACCAGCTGACTTCCCAACTGCATGCTAGACCCTACTCTCCCTTACCCAAGATGCCTCTCTGCACAGCAGATGGAGACCGTCAGAGAAGCACAACTGGACACAATGCAGAGATTAACAAATCGTGGGGAGCCAGACCCAGCGTCTGATCTACAGCATGGTCCATCTATGAATCAGGGACCGTCAAGGGACCGAACTCAAGAGGATTGGGAGGGCCAGAATATCAAGAAGTTTACTGTAAACCCATCTGCCCTAGAAAGGGCTGCAAAACCAAGACTGCATCAAATGGCAGAATCAGCAGATAAGGAATTACAGGCAGCTCTTGACCGCTGAGGGGAAGAACGGGCTTCTCCAAGGGATGAGAGACCTCGCTGGTTGTTCACTGCACACTGGTTAGCCTTGAAACCATATATATATACAACAAAAAATGGACTCAGTTGTATTTACATTATTTGTGCATACATACACATACATATATGTGTGTGAACCATTACCGAAGAGGAGGAGACTGTCAATTTGAGGGGGGCATAGAGGAAGGTGGATGAAGGTAATGGGAGGGGCTGGAAGGAGAAGAGCGAAGGGGAAAGTGATGATATAAATATATAAAAATGAAAAAGAAACAAAGTCCTGATGTAAAAGAGTATTAGAAGCCTCGACGATTATTCGTACATCTATGTTTTCCACGAATGTTCTCATATCTTATGTAGAAATTAGGAGAAAGGAATAAGAAATCTACATTTGAATTAAAATCCACTTTGTTACACAGTCCTACTTTTCTGGTATTCCCTGCAAAATCAGAATGATTAAAATCCATTCAATAAAAGAATGCCAAATGTACTTAAATAAGAACCTTCTATTTTCATCAAGAAATACCTCAGTGCGTCCGTAGTCCTGTGTGATGTTAGTAGCTCTGTCTGTTCACCATTCATAGTTTCTTTGTTTTCCAAGTTCTGGGTGGAATCCTGGAATGAAGCAAAGCCACAGGGTGTAGATGCTGCAGACACAGAACTGAAGCTTTGAACAAAGCTTCAACTGAGGGAGGAGATGGCTTGGCCCTGATGTGGACAGCTCACTTCCATCTCTGTTAAGACTGGAACCAGATATTAATCCTCTCGTGCTTTCCTTGTGCTCTCTCTGTTCTTTGGTTTCTGGAACACTCAAATGGGCCATTTGCACAAGGCAGTATGCTAAAAAACTGGTGAATATGTCGCTTATCTTCCTGCTACTCAGCCTTCGGTTTGGAAATGTATTTTAAACCAGTTTGAAAAAAATAATAAAAGAAATCTCCATTGTTAAGTCATGAGAAACAAGTTTTAACCACCTCTATGTGCTTGCACTTAGCACAAAGCAATGTGGAGAGAAAAAAAGGCAAATATATGGACAAAAGCAAATATATGGAAAAAAATTTTGTTACCTGGCTGTCCTAGAACTCACTCTATAGATCAGGCTGGCCTCAAACTCAGAGATCCACCTCTGCTTCCTAAATGCTTGGATTCTAGTCATGCATGTGGTCACGCCCAGCTCTTCTGATTATTTTTTTATCATTTATTTTTTGTGTGAGTGTTCCCCATGTTTGTATGTGAATCAGGTGTGTGTTTGGTGTTCACAGAAGTCACACGAAGTCACTGGTGGTCTGGATGACTGAGTGAACCGCCGAGTGGGTGTGGCAATCACACACAGGTCCTCTGCAAGAGCGAAAAGCACTTTTAACTTCTAAGTCATCTCTATAGCTCCCTAATCTGATTTGTTTTTTAAAATGCCTTACATTTTAAATGGATAACAACATTTCAAACAGTTGTATTTTGTGAAATATATTTATCTTAACTCAATTTTCTGCTCTCCACATGGATAAATAAAAGAAAGAACAATCTATAACATTAAAGAACCTTAAAAGTTTAGGGCAAAGCATCTTTACAAAGATAAATATATGTAAGTTTTACTGTCCATGTTATCCTTAGGAAGGGCTTGATAAGTTCATACAAACAAGCAGGGCAAGAGTGGGAAAGTTAAAAAAAATTAGGTCGAAAGATTTAACAGAATTCTTGAACCTGTGGTGATGATGCATATCAAGATATTTGATAAACATATTTATGCCCAGGTCATTAGCTTTTTATCTGTCTGCAAGACAGTAAGCTTTGTGTGTGGTTCTCAGAGAAACAACTATATTGTTTTTTAAGGCTACATAAGAAACTATCTGAAAACTTTATTGATTAGAAAAAATTACAATATTTCTCCTAGTTTCTGAAAATTGAGGTTGGCAATCAGATGCCTGAAAGATTGAAGCTATGATTTTCTAGCTAGAGTACCCGTTCCCCCCGTTGCTGACACATGACTGACACATCTACAGATGTGCAGGGTCATATTATTACTGGTCTCACGTGACTGGAGCATCTACAGATGTGTAGGGTCATATTATTACCAGTTCCACATGACTGGAGCATCTACAGATGTGTAGGGTCATATTATTACCAGTTCCACATGACTGGAGCATCTACAGATGTGTAGGGTCATATTATTACTGGTCTCACGTGACTGGAGCATCTACAGATGTGTAGGGTCATATTATTACTGGTCTCACGTGACTGGAGCATCTACAGATGTGTAGGGTCATATTATTACTGGTCTCACGTGACTGGAGCATCTACAGATGTGTAGGGTCATATTATTACCAGTTCCACATGACTGGAGCATCTACAGATGTGTAGGGTCATATTATTACTGGTCTCACGTGACTGGAGCATCTACAGATGTGTAGGGTCATATTATTACTGGTCTCACGTGACTGACACATCTACAGATGTGCAGGGTCATATTATTACTGGTCTCACATGACTGGAGCATCTACAGATGTGTAGGGTCATATTATTACCAGTTCCACATGACTGGAGCATCTACAGATGTGTAGGGTCATATTATTACCAGTTCCACATGACTGGAGTATCTACAGATGTGCAGGGTCATATTATTACTGGTCTCACGTGACTGGAGCATCTACAGATGTGTAGGGTCATATTATTACTGGTCTCACGTGACTGGAGCATCTACAGATGTGTAGGGTCATATTATTACTGGTCTCATGTGACTGGAGCATCTACAGATGTGTAGGGTCATATTATTACTGGTCTCACGTGACTGGAGCATCTACAGATGTGTAGGGTCATATTATTACCAGTTCCACATGACTGGAGCATCTACAGATGTGTAGGGTCATATTATTACCAGTTCCACATGACTGGAGTATCTACAGATGTGCAGGGTCATATTATTACTGGTCTCACGTGACTGGAGCATCTACAGATGTGTAGGGTCATATTATTACTGGTCTCACGTGACTGGAGCATCTACAGATGTGTAGGGTCATATTATTACTGGTCTCACGTGACTGGAGCATCTACAGATGTGTAGGGTCATATTATTACTGGTCTCATCTTCCAGTTCTGTTCACTGAACTGTGACTGTTCTCATGTCTGCACCACACAGCTCTGACTTAGGTTTACATTAAGGTTTGAAATCATAACGTGTGGGTCTTCCAGATTTGTTTTGTTTTTCCATGTTGGCTCAATATTCTGGGCCTCTTACATGTCTACAACAATTTTAGAAGCAGCATGTCTGTCAATTTGCACCTATGCTGAGTATTTGATAAGAGAGCAGATATAATCTATATATCATAATACCATCTTAGTGATAAACGTCCCTCCATTCCAGGAACATTTAACAGTGGCAGCTAATGAAAATAATTATTCCTTTAAGTTCTAACTCTAATCAGGTATTTATCATCAGAATGCCAACGGAAAAAGTATTGAGCATACAATTTAGCTCTTTATCTTGCTCGTTTTCATTCTCTCCCACGCACAATTTTCTTACTGGTCCCTAACTACGACAGGAAGAAGATTTTTTTTTTTTCGAGACAGGGTTTCTCTGTGGCTTTGGAGCCTGTCCTGAAACTAGCTCTGTAGACCAGGCTGGTCTCGAACTCACAGAGATCCACCTGCCTCTGCCTCCCGAGTGCTGGGATTAAAGGCATGCGCCACCATCGCCCGGCTAGGATGCACTTTCTGTCTCCAACTAACTTACTGGAGATTAGGGAGTTTTCCAACCAGTTTTAGATATAAGACAAGTAAAGGTGTTATTTACATCAACACTATACTTGATGTGCCATAAATCTGGAAATGTCATTTTCTTAAGTATCTTTCAGCTATTTTAGATTCCTTTGTTTAGGTCTGTACTCAATTTTTTATTGGGTTATTTGTTCTTTTGAGCACCAATTTCTTGAGTTCTTTGTATATGTTGTCAATTACAATTTGAAAGTAATATAGGGTCAATTGCAGTGTGATAGTCTGATCGAGGGGAATTCTGACCTGACTATATTTCAAGAGTAATGATGTCAACAAGTACGTACTTAAAGAGAGCACACTTCGGCAGTTAGGAGTGCTTGATGTTCTTGTAGAGGATCGGAGGCAAATTCGCAGCTCCCATGTAGCTGGTTCATAATGGCCTAAACTCCAGCTCCAGGAGCTGATACTGTGCTCTAGACTCACGTGACCTGGACTTTTGCATGCACATTGCCACATTCATACACACAAATCATTAAAAATAAAATAAAGCACACATTTAAATGTTAAAAGCTAACATTCACACAGAAGAGAAAACGTGATATTTGTCTTTCTGGGTCTGGGCTACCTCTCTCAGAGTGGCTGTTTATAGCTTTTTAACCTGAAAATTCCATTTCTCTTAACACCCAAATGATCTTCCTGTGTGGAAATGCACCATATTTTTATTAGCAGTTGATGGGTGTCTATGCTGGTTCTGATTTCTGGCTATTATGAATAAAGCAACAAGGAATATGGATAAGCAAGTTTCTCTGAAGTATATGTAGAGTCCTTTTGTATATACAGTTGTATATATAGCTGAGTCTTGTGTTAGATTTAATTTTAGGTTTTTGGGGAACTTCCCTACTGAATCTCATAGTGGTTGTACCAGTTTGCATGCTCATTAACAATGAATAAATGACCCCCTTCCTCCACAGTCTCCCCATTAATCTTGGCCATTCTAACTGGGGTAAGATCAAATCTCAAAGTGTTTTCAACTTACATTTTCCCAATAGCTAAGATTGTTGAACAGTTTAGTGTTTCTTGGACATCTGTGCTTCATTTTTTGAAGATTCTCTGCTTAGTTCTAAACACTTTTTAAATTGGGTTATTTGTTTTCATGATGTTTGGGTTTTTATAGTTCTTTGTATATTCTAGATACTAATCCTATGTCTGGTATATATAATAGATAAAGATTTTTCCCCATTCTGTAAGCTACCTATTAGCTCAAATGATGGTGTCCTTTGCAAGTACATACACAAACTTTGTGTTAGATAGTAGTTCCACTATTTTAAAAGAAACATCAAGCCCCTGTTGGCCTTGCTATCACTGTCATAAAGAGGCAGAAACCACAGTATATCATCTCAGCTAACAGGCAGTGTTTGCCACTTGCCAAAATCCCTTCTGTCTACTGCAATATCAGAATCCTTTAGTATGCTCTAGGGATGAGGCAGATGCTGGAGACTCTCATCCTCCAGGAATGAGGCAGATGCTGGAGGCGCTCATCCTCCAGGGACGAGGCAGATGCTGGAGGCGCTCATCCTCCAGGGATGAGGCAGATGCTGGAGGGGCTCATCCTCCAGGGAGGAGGCAGATGCTGGAGGCACTCACTCAAAAAGACATAAAGCCAATTCAGTTGACTCTTATAGCACTAGCACGGCAGTGCTTGAAACATGGGGAAAGATAGCTGTGTCTTAGCAGGTTTAAAAAGTCACTTTCCTTTCAAACTTAAAACTTATCGACACAAAGTGATTAAAGCACACTTTAGCTCTTCTTTCAATCCATTACATGATGAAGTGAGGAGTCACGAACTCACACCTATCTAAAAATGAAAATGAGAATTTTTTCCATCATTGCTTATTTAAATAACTTGGAGAAAAATCTGTAAAATCTTGACTTGTAAATTTGGAAGGAGAGGGACAAAAATAACTCTGATTAGCTAAAAGGTCGCCATAATGGGTGCTAAACAGCCTCCATATTCCTTACTTTAGTTTGGAGAAATAATCATTATGTGATTTAAAAATCCTGAGACTTGCCTCTAGAAATAGAGACACAATACTTTGGAGGGTCTATATTTATTTCTAAAATAACATGATTGCAGAGTCTATTTTTAATGCTGTATTAAACTCTTGGGTTAAGATGAGCTGCCTAGAATGTAGAGAGGCTGGTGTTGTAAGGCCTGCCTTGGTTTCCCCTAATTATGAGTTAACAGGAGACCATGGCTGGCTACTCCAAGTGTATCTGTCACAGCTTTGAGCACATCAGGCAACATACTTGTGACCCTCACAAAAAGACAAGCTTAATTACTACATATTAAAGAGGCTACATTTTTAGCAGCACTTCCAGGACCGTGGGAGCATTAATGACAGCCAAAATGCATTGGATTTAAACAGCACGGATCTATTTTTAGCTTTAAAATCAACACTTGCACAAATATTCCCAAACCAATTAGCAGCAGCTGGAAAGTAAAGGTGTTTACATTTCGTTACCACTGGTGTTAACGACAGCAAGTCCTCACAGGCTGCAGAGAGGGGCCGGGCGCCTGGAGGGCAACCTTCACTTCAGGGGTCATCACAGTGCCAGTACCAGGCTATCGCTATTGCGCGGTAGTTCAGCGTTTGTACAGGACGCTGGTTCCATGCAGGGAAGAGTACAATATTCACTATGGAGTGCCATTAAGATAGGCATCTCAACTGGGTGAGAGAGGAGAAAAGTTGGAAGTAAAAGGCTACCCTGATTCTCACTGTGTTCCTGGCTGGCTGTGACTGCTCTTTCAAAGATGAGTGTTTCTAGCAATAGACAATTCTCTATGACTTACAGCTGGAGGATACATAGCCTTGTAGCCCCCCCCCCCATAGATTTTTTTTTAACAATTTGCCTATACATTTTGAACTGCAATTGAGTTATGTTTCAAACCTCCAGTGCATTTTAAGAGAAGATTTGCATTCTGAGAAGTCAGCTGCAAGTTTCTTTTGAAATCGCACACGAATTTTAGAATGAGAAGTAAGAGCAGCGTTTATAGAGAAAGATTTGAAGGGGAGGCTATGTGCCTGGTGCTCATACATAAACATAATGTAAATTTTAAGATTAAAATTCTGGGCATAATTTCAGAATATTTGTTTTTACTTTTTAGAACAAAAATATCTTGCTAAAGTAAAAACAAACTGCATTTGCTATGTACACATTTGGAATTAACATGCATTTCAGGAGTCAGGAACTGTTCTTCAAACTCTACCTGATACATGTTCCTCATGCTGCAGGCAGAGCCTTGCCATGGGAGTCTCTGTAGGCTTTATAAAACCATCCCTAAATGCTTCAGTCTTAGCAACTAAACAGGTGTGGAATTTCCTACCCACACACTATTGTATTTTATTCTATCTAGAAATAAGAAAATATTTTAAATGTTAAATTATTAGTCATCTAAGTCACACTTTTTCTTCTTTATTGTATTATGCAATCTCTAAGATGTATCAGAACATCCAAGGCCTGGTGAAAAGGCACATTTCTGGGCCCTGCCCTAGAGTTGAGGCATCAGGTATCGGCAGAGTCTGGGAGGTTTTGTTTAAAACTTTCTGATGTTGCAAGTCGGGGAAGAAAGAAAACATACAGGCGTTTTAGAACATTGCCTGGCAACAGTAGTGTGGGTCTAACTTCTGCTAACAAAAGCATAAACAATAGTAACCAACCCAAGAAAGAATGGTGCTAGCCTACATTAGACACCGATAGTCAGTGACTATAGCGTATATACTTATGGAAACAGAGGCCCAGAAAAGTAAAACTACTCTCCTTTTTTGCTTGATACAGTAACGAAAAAACTGTGTTTCAGGATTCTTGAATCTCCATCCCAGGCTCTCTCAAGCAGTTAAAGAATGAGAGCTAGGCAAGCGTTCTCAGACTAAGTTGTTAGCTTCATTGACTCTACTACCTTTCAAAGCCTCTAAAAAAAAAAAAAAAACAAACTGCAGTCATGTCTTAGGAACACGCTGGCTGTCTTTCAAAGGCTTCAAGATATCCCACAAATAATTTAGATACACATTCACCCCAACCCTGGGTAGCTTTCATGGCCTTCTTATTTCAGTTTTATACACGAACACATTCAAGAGTAAAAGAATCATGATTTGTCCAAGGTGAAGTCAGGGGTCAAACAAGAGTAATTAATTAACACTATTGCCTTCTATACTTTAGATTTGCAATTGCGCGCAGACATACTAGCCATACCTGTTACGATAACTAGCCTGCACTGTCAACTTGACTGGCTTTGAATCACCTGGAAGACACACCTCTGGTCATGCTTTTCAGATGTTTCCAGAGGTGTGTCTCCTAGGTGATTCTAGATTCAACAAGTTGACAATGCAGGCTAGTCATCACAATAGGAAAGACGGTATAGTAGTGGGATGCAGCCCTGGTCACAGCAGAAGCAGAATTCCAGGGAGGCTCCAAAGCTGACAGATAGGGAGCAGACAGAACACTGAGCCCCCATTTTCCTGGTCTGTAAAAGGGGAGACATTGCTCCAATTCATTCCTAATATAAAGTGTCTTTTCTGACTACATGACGAAACTGTGTGATGTAGCAAGGCAAGCAAGCCTCAGCTGAGCAAACATACATATAAAAGTCTTTAAATAAATGTTTTCTGGATGCTTTTCTGGAGATGCTGACTCTCCCCTCCTGTGGCTATGCTTCCTTATTTTCTTACCATATTTGTGTCTGTGTAATTTTAGGAACAAATCTACAGCATGAAGAATACTTGAATGAAGGCTAAAACTCTCTGACTTTCCCATGATTCCCTCTTCTTCTATTTTTTACTTCTTTATTGACTTTCTCTCCTCTCTCACTGCTTATAATAAGCACAGTTAGAGTTCATTATTAACATTTCCCAGAAAGCTAAACTACATTGAGGAGACAAATAAATTTTAAAAAGCAAAAATCCTCAAATATGTATATTATTTACATATTTTTACCTGATGAGGCTTTCCATTAGTTTCCTGGTATTTACCTAGGTAAAGATTTATAAAGTGTCCTAAATAAATATCATTTATCAAAACAGTGCTGTGAGCTAACAGTAAGGAGAGAGAGAGAGAAAGAGAGCTGGATTCTTCTTTGGAAGATCTGAGTAGGTTATACTACCTGGCTCAGGCAGCAAAAGTTAAAAACACTATTGATTTCAAAGTCAGCATCTCGTCTGCTCTGTCAGTATTTCCATGGAGGTCCACACCGATGGCCAGCTCACAGCCCTTCAAATACTGACTGCTTTGTGTCCAAAGCCACAGAAATTCAGAAGCTCAGCAAGGCAACTCTTTAATGCCCTTTAACACTAGCTCGCTCTTTCCTGCAGTCAAATAGCACTTCCCTAAGTGCTAAGCACAGAAGGAGAAAACAACATATCTATTTAAATGTAAGACAAAGACAGACAGGCTTGTGTTCATCATTTCAATTTATAATTGGGCTCCTTTTCTCCTTCTGGTTTCAGCAAAATTTCTACCAGCTTCTCCAGATCATTGAATTTATAAAAATGCACCCAATGCTAAGATGAGCCAAGATAATGTTTGTTGCTGAAAGGGTAAAAATACTGAACAACATAGCCATCCCCATAGGCTCTGCCTCAGCTCCTACCTACTTTAGCACATACCTGTACTCATGTGAAGGTGTGTGTGTGTATGTGCGCACACATGTGAGTGCACACCATAAAATACACGATCAAAGGAGTTGTAAGCATCATCTTATTTTTCACTTGATCTGCCCTTTAAACTGCATTATATTTTTAAATATTTCAAGTCCAGGCACGGCAAAATAGACAACTGGCTGAGCCTAACACCTTAGATGTAATTATCCAGTGTCTGCTAGAGCTGGAGGTGTTAAAAGACTCATAGAAGTAAGGAAAATTCACCACCAACAACACAAAACAAAACAAAACAACAGCAACAAACCATAAACCTGCAATCTAATCACATCCATTTTGTTGAGTGAAATATATTTCAGTCAAGTATGGCTCCAGTAAATGCACTTTATACATTGGGCAAAGCTACAAAATTCAAGGAGCAGTCCAAGACAGAAGCAAGCATCACTAAAGAACTGCCCTCTTCATCTCCACAGCCACAGACCAACTTCTCTGATGGCCTCCCTGTGAGAGCTTCACCATGAAGATGTGCTACCCCAGCTTCCCATCTAAACATATGCTCTGTACTTGTTTCACCACCCGAAGACAAGAACAAACGAGGAGGAGGAGGAGGAGGAGGAAAAGCAACAACATCAAGCAGATTTGTATGCCTGTTGTCTACCAGTATATTTTCCAAAATTCTCAAATTTATGGAATCAAGCTTATATTACAAAATTGTTATTTTTGTATAATTAAATTTGTAAGATATCATAGTTCATGGATAAGGATATTCAAAGTGTATTCCTGGTGCCCACATCCTATAAGCCTTCTATCTTATTTTCATAAAGCTCAGAGTTCCCCTTTCCTGCCTCTTGCCCTTATTCCTTTCTCAGGACCCCTGTGTCTTCCTACACAATCATTCTGCCATTCAATTTGTCATCCTAGCATTTCACTTCTTGCCCCCTCTGTTCTATGAAAGTGCCTAGTTTCAAGAATGAGCTCACTAGTATAGAAGATCTACTGAAAACCAAGAAGAACAATCTAAGGATTTTCTCAGACAACCTAAGACGTTCTTAGTAGTCTCTAGAATAGTGTCTGCTGAATGAGGGCCATCAGGAAAGGTGCAAAAACCACATGGAGGAAAGAAGTGGGTGGGTGGGCCAGCCTCACACCCCTTGGGATCCTACATCATGTGAGGATCCCACAACTTGAGGAGCAGATCTCTGAACTGCTGCAGAACACAAGCAGGCAGAGGAAGGGTTCGTTTTCCCCACCTAAAGCAAACATAAATATTCAGTGGGGGAATTGAGAGCCGTCCTGTAAAAGTAGTTGTAAGCAAGACAAAAGGATACAGTGATCCTATGAAGAAATCAGTGTGCACTTGCATTTAAATAGAGATACAGGCTGGGTACTTTAACTCTTTTTCAGTTTTGTGGCAGTATTGAGGATCAGGCATTGGGCACTAAGTACTCTACCATGAGCTACCACCCCAGTGCCAAACTACTTAATTCTTTCCGATGTTGATGGGCCTGCACGGACTCGCTGAAAAGATCCCAGTTTAGTTAGATGGAGCAGAAACATCAGCTCACAGAAGGTAGACCTTTCGTCCGCTGAATTCAGAACCTAGAGTGGTGCTTGGCATCGAGTCTGGCATGTAAACAGTGTAAAATTACCCCACTTCCAGTTCTCTTTAAATATAAGTAAGTATAAAGAATATTGCTTGGAAGTTTCCTCTACACTCATATCAGATATAGCTATTTCATGGCTTATTTGGCAAATGCCCTTCCACACTTCCACACCTCCCTCTGCTTGGACCATCCTCTCTCTGAACACTGAGGAGGCCGCATCTCCATCACTAAGTGCCAACCCCTCAGCCCCACTCCAGCCCTAGGAAAGCTCCGTATGGTACTGACTTGGGAAAGGCTCTCATATGCCCACAAATCTGCCTCACCTCATTCTGAGATCCCTGAGATATAGAAGGTGCCACATTTGTCTTTGTGACCCCACCACTTGGCAGTGTCCTGACGTGCAGTGAATATTCTACTTGAGAGGTGTATTTGCTTGGCAGAGAGATCTTTTTTCCTTAAAGACTCTCAGGTAACTTTCAATAGGAGAAAATATTTATGATGTGCATAGTACTAAGCAAAACTCAGTATGCAGAATATTACATGAGACTCTACAGGGAGGAACGATGACGATGTCATTGCCTTTGCATCCGAAACAGTGAGCTAGCTGGCACCATTGCCAGAGGCATCGCTGGCAAGAGAATTTAAAAAGTACAATTGAAAGCTCGTCTTTATGGATTGAAATAACTGAAGTAAAAGAGAACGCACTGATTTGTACCTAGATAGTTATGTTTCTTTATAAATGTATGTTCTTATATTTTATTTATTATAATGTAATTTAGAGTGACTTTCATTATTTATAAAATGTAGTTAAAGTAATATTTAAAGCCACCTAAGTTTCCTGCCAACTGGGAAAGAAAGTCATCATACTTCAGCACCTGACTGGGGCTTCTGAAAGACAATGGGAACATCTGACTGGAGGTGGCCCCAGTGCCAAACCCCACTGGCACAAGGAAGCACGTTTTGAATTTCTTTTCACCATTGCTTCTGGCTTCCAGTGTTGTCAGCTTAAGATACACAACCCTAGGCTAAGAGAAACAGCGGCAGTGCCCCCTTCTCCCTTGCTTCCCTATCATCCCTTCCACCCCCAAACAACCACCTTTCCGGGGCTCCTTGGCTTCCAAAGGTCTCCAGACCCTACTTCATGGCTTTTCTCAAGAATGCTCAGAGATTCTCACACAAATTCTTTCACGGACCCTCTCGTCTCTAGAGTCAAGTGTAAACCGCGTCTCTGGTGGGCCCAGCAGCAGCAGCAATGTGTAGGGGCACGCTCTTTTTCCTCAGCGCCAGCTTTAGTTGCTTCCTCCCAAGGGCCCCAGCATGGCCTTGTTCCATTCCCTTCTCATTCTTTTATCATGTCTTGTCACCTCCAGATCAGTTTTGCACCTCCGTTTTAGCCTCATTTCTATGTAGACGTCATCTCACATCATGCCAGTAAGTTCTACTTCCTCAGAGAACTCACAGCTTGACCTCGAGACCTTCTTTCTCCAGGAGCCCTTTGTTTCAGAAACACAAGGTAAACTCAGTCTCAGGCCATTAAGGCATGGGTCCCCAACAACCCTTCAATGCGACACAGTGCTTCATGAACATGCACAGCTACCCAGACAGACGCACAGGGCTTCCCCAGCATTCTCATCTCTATTACGAACCCACAGAATGAGCAGGGGCCACTTGGCTGCTAACCTAAGGGCATTTCTTTGGCAGAACCATAAGAAATGATAATATATATTTCACGCACATCCTAGCACAAGGACTGCAGTCTGGAAATGGTGTCCAAACAGGGCAAGCGGTAGATGTGACAAACTAGTTGCCCGAGTGGATGTGAACAGAAAATTCCACTGTCAGCTGGGGTCACATCCTGCTGGGTACATAACACCTGCCTAGGCACCTCCAAGTGTAAGTCACATCACATGATGGCAAATCATATGTTCTATGCTCTTGCTCTCGAGTTTACACTCAGTATAAACTAAACTTCAAATGTCAGTTCATGTGTTTACCTATTCTTCACTACTTCATTTATCGGCTACTTTGTTTAGAGAATAGAACTTTGGCCCCTAATACTTAAATCTTTCCCTGCACCCGGGCCCAGGCAATTGCAAGAAATATGCAGTAAAAGCATACTGTAATTAGATTCCTTAATTCACATTTTTTGAATTGCTTCTATCAGACAATGAGGATTTAATTTAAATGTCATTTCTAGATGAATCCATGTCCTCATCTAGATTTTCTAAATGGGCATCATTAGTAGGCAATTCTGTAGGTTAAGAAACTTAAGCAATGGAAAGCGGAGAGTGGAATGAAATTAGAACATGCAGAATGCCTTCAAACGAATCCTAGCTTCCCTCCCGTCAAGACAATGCCAGCATTAAACAAACCTTCCTAAATATTTGTGTGGCTTCCAGCTTGTGAATTATGTCAGAAAGAAGTCATGTGAAAATACCTCAGGTTATCTGGGTTTCATTAGCTTAATTCATGGTTCATATCCAGCCCATTGTCCACAACCCCATAGAAGCTAAGTAACAAGAAGAACCCTAAGAGAAATACATACAGATCCTCATGGGAAGATCTCTGGACAAAATTAGGAGCGTGCGGGTTGGGAGGAGAAAGGAATGCAAAGGAAAGGGTAGGGGAGAAGAGGAGGGGGGAGATAAGTTGAGGGAACCAGAGAGACGGGATGGGAGGACAGAAATGGAGAACAAGGAAAGAGATATCTTCATTGAGGGAGCCATTATGTGGTTAGCAAGAAACCTTGCACTAGAGAAATTCCCAGGAATCCACAAGGATGACCCCAGCTAAGACCCTAAGCAATGGTGGAGAGGGTGCCTGAATTGGCCTTGCCCTGTAAGATTGATGACTATCTTAACTGTCATCATAGAACCTACATCTAGCAATTGATGGAAGCAGATGTAGGGAACCACATCAGAGCACTGGGCTGAGCTCCCCACGTCCAGTCAAAGAGAGGGAGGAATAAAAATATGAGGAAAGAAGTCAAGACCATAATGGGGACACCCACTGAAACAGCTTACCTGAGGTAATGGAAGCCTTCCAACTCCTGCCTGACAGTGAGGGAACCAGCATAGGACCAAACTAGGGCCTCTGAATGTAAGTGACATTGTATGGCTGGGGTAGACTGTGGGACCACAGACAGTGAGATCTGGATTTATCCTTACTACTTGTTCTGACTTGTTGGAACCCATTCTCTTTGGAGTGATACCTTGCTCAGTCTAGATGTAGTGTGGAGGGCCTTAGTCCTGCCTCAAAGCAACTGCTAGACTTTGTTGACTCCCCATGGGAAGCCTTACCCTCTCTGAGGAGTGGATGGGAGATGGGATGTGAGTAGAACTGGAATTGGCATATAAAATGAGAGAAGAAAGTTTTTTCCTAATAAAATTTTTCAAAAGTATTTTAAGTGTGTGAGTATGTATGCCTTCACACGAGCACAGCCATGATGTGGGAGGGTCTTCTGTTTGTGTTGATTTCATTGGTTAATAAAGAGACTGCCTTGGCCCATTTGATAGGCTAGCCCTCAGGTGGGTGGAGTAGACAGAACAGAATGCTGGGAAGAAGGGAAGTGAGCCAGACGCTATGCCTCTCCTCTCTGCAGCAGATGCCATGGAACCAGCCAGCAGGTCAGACATGCTGAATCTTCCCTGGTAAGCCACCATCTCATGGTGCTACACAGATTATTAGAAATGGGTTAATCAAGATGTGAGAATTAGCCAAGAAGAGGCTAGATATAATGGGCCAGGCAGTGTTTAAAAGAATACAGTGTCCGTGTTATTATTTCCAGGGCTAAGCTAGCCATGTGGGAGCTGGGCAGGACGAAAAGCAGGCCTGCCCGCTGCTCCTTCTACACAGCTACCCTCTGAGGTCAGAGGTATTGGATCCCCTGGGAGATACAGACGGTTGCCACTTTCTGACATGGGTGCTGGGAACTGAACTCGGCTTCTTTGCTAGGGCAGGGTGTGCTCTTAACCACCAAGTCACATCTCTAGTTCCAGTGAATTCTCCCTTAAGTTTTATTGAATGGACGAGTGTGCACCAGAACTGTTCTCACAGTCCTATCTGAGGAACACGCTTTTCCTTAACTTCATGAAAATACCAAACCAATAGAGAGTATAAGCAGTCACTTGGTTAAATGTCAGTTCACTGTAGTTTTAAGTACCTGATTATTTTCCCAAATATATTTTAATGAATGGTAAGATCAATAGCAAGAAATCACTTAAAAATTTGAAGAGAATAATTTTCAAATCAACAAGAGATCACTTACACAATGCCACACAACACACAAAATAGGTCCTCAAAGAAAAAAAATAAGGAAAGTATTTCTAACCCACACTTCCTTCGATTTCATTTGACTCCAGTTGGGCTGGAGTTTCTGCCACAGCCCCATGTCCCAGTCATGGCCATGGCTAACCAGTACTGTGACCTCACAGTTTTATGGAGCCATCATGTTGCACAGAGAAGCATATGCTCCTTGCAGATGAGGGATTTTAAAGCATGCAGTGACCGAAGCTCTTCTCTTTGTATACTGAGTGTACTCGGTGGAAAGTGAGTTCGTGACTTCTAATGGCAAGCCCAGCGGATGTACATTTCAGCATCTGGCAGCAGAGGGAATCGTACCAAGATGCAAGACGTGTGTGCACACAGATGCAAATGTCTACAGGTTAGTGCCTGTGCATGTCAGACGACAACTTCTGCTGTTCATCGTCAGACGCCACCTACCTTGGTCCGTTGGTGCTCTTGTTTGCTTGGGTAAGGCATGGTCTCTTGCTGGCTAGGAACTCACTAAAAAGCTACCAGGCTGGCTAGACTGCAAGCTTTAGGAATCCACTGTCTCTGCCTCCCAGTGCACGTTATCATATCAGCGAAGTGATGCGTGTTTGTGTCTAGGCACAAGTATTCAGCACTGAGGTTAAGGAAGGTTGTAGGTTTTGCACTATTCTGAGTGATTTGCTTTATGGTGTTAGTGGCGATTGCTAGAAATCTGATGGACACAGAGAGCTGAGACTGAGAAAGCAGACGAAAGCTACAATGGGAATAGTGTAAGTCAGTAAATCTTTTATTGATATGATGTGAATTTATTTTACTGTTTTTCCAGATTTTTGGCTCGAAAAATAATAAAATTTGAGAGTTATTTTTTAATTAGCATACATCTTTCTTCCTATACTTTTTGTCCCCCTTTTTTTTTTAGCATCATAGATTGGACTCAGGGCCTCACACAGGCTAGACCAGCATAAGTATTGCATGCTCTGCGTCTTTCTCTGCATGCTTACAGTTATGGCCCACATGGTATGAAATTGGGCCATTAGCAAAACTGTTTTCCCATTATTTTTCAAACCAATTCAGTCATTTTTGAAAACCAGTTTATCACATTTCACTCATTATTTTACAAAGCAGTACGCCAAACTATTTACTTCCTCTGCCTTCACCTGAATAATTCAATCTTCACTGTACCCATGCATCCGGACTTCATGTCTTATCTTAATTGATTTCCTCAATTAAGCTCAAACCTATCACATTTTGATTTTTCAATAGAAAGGCACTTACTGCACAACTGTCAAACGCACCAGTGAGTGTGCGTCCGTCATTATCTTTCGTCTCCAACAGGGTATTAGTGAGAACTTCCAGTGAGGAGGTCTTCCTGGAAAGACTGGCGAGCAGCCCAAGGCCTACACTTGCAACGCCGCAAACTCAGTTGTCACTTCGTTTGCAGCTGAAGCTCTTTAGGACAAAAGGCTCTGAGTCATGTTCATACGAATGCCTTTGCATAAAAATACCCCTAACTTTAGAACTGCTGTGGACTGGAATAATTAGCTTAACCCTGTTGACTCCTCTATTTTCTGATGTCATATTTGAAGCTGCATATTCAGAAGTTTCTGTGTATAAATTAGGGTCAGTATATGACACCCATGTGGAATCATAATGGAGTTGTTCTGTTTCTTTCTACCCCAGTAATCAGTATTGCTGCAAACCTGAAAGAGTTATTTTCTGAATGCTGTTAATGGGGATACGTGGCTTTTGAAAGGTCTAGTACGAACATTGATGAAAAAACACCTATTCCTGGTCACTATCCCATAAAAAATCACCTCCCTTCAACGCCTTTCACTTTTTCTTTACTTTTATATAAGACGGTATCTTAAAACATATTCCTGACTGGATTTTCTTTATTACTGAATGTAGCAATAAATGTAGGTTTTATGACATGTAGAGGCCTAGTAAAAGTTTTACCATTTTTGTCTGTAATTCTGAAGAGAGCAAGAGAAAAAAATTAAAGATCAAATGGCATGCTTGATTTTATATATATATATATATGGGGCTAGATGCGCTATAAAAAGCCAAGTTCATAGCCCTCCAGTTTAGGGACCACTGACATAAAATGGAGAAATGAAGCAGCTAATTTATACTTTATATCTACAGGATGGACAAAGAAGGGTGAGCGTTTTAATTAACAAAACATGTTTTTGTGAGTTTGTTTAAGTTGAAATTAAAGATATGAAAAGGGAACTCAGATCTATTCCCCAAACACAGACTGTCTTCCAACTTCAGCATCGATGCATTTTTAAGCTAAGACATTTCCTTTTGTTTTTATTATTAATAATTTCCTCATCAAAGGAGAATTTTAAAAACATGAGAAAATGGAAAAAATAAAATGCTTAATTAATTTTGACAGCAACTGTATTAATATAAACTGTTAAATTCCCTTGTAAGACTGTAGGCAGTGAGGCTGGAGGAGGCCTGCCAACAATGCCCATATCTAAGATCTAAATTTCAATTATCTGCTGTATTTGCAACACCAAGCTCTACAATGTGCCAAAAGGGATGGCTTAGTAGCTTTGCATGTGGTTCTGAATTGCTGCATTCTCTAATTGCACAGTATAATTCAACCCTAGTTCTTATTGGTCCTGGGTATACAGAATAGGCAAAAAAGTCATTTGTGAGCCATTCACCCAGGGAGTTTTATGCCTCATTCATCCAGGGAGTGGCTGGCTCCTAAATCATTTCTTCTCTTTTATATAAATTCACCAAACTCTCTACTGTATACTGTAGGCAGACTAATTTTCCTCTTCATATTTTAGGAGTCCCCTCCCCATCCCCAATTTCACACAGAACCATGGACAAAATAGTAAGGGATAAATTACTTTAAAAGAGAAATATATGTCATAACTCAAATGTGATCCTCTTAACCACAAATATCAAGTCACAGCCAATGGCCAAGACTGGCATGAAATGAAGTCCAACGATCCAGAGCAATGTGAACTGGGTTTCTGGCCTCTCAGGTCTGACTCACTTAGCTGTGCACTCACTCCTCGTCTCTCGAGTCCTCTGGGCATCTTCTCAGAGAGGCCCCATGAGCTCATGTAAAGAGCACTCCTCCGTGTGCATATACCTGCACTATAGCGCTCTCCAAAGAGCTGAGCTTCAATGCCTATTTTCTGAAGTGCATTATTTTTGTAATATTTACTGTCACCCGGGGGAAAAACAGTAGGGCATATTGAAGTCAGCAAATTAAGTGAGATTAGAAATGCCATAATTAATTATGCTAGCTCTCCATCACATGAAGGGCCGGAATCTGCGCTGAGGGATAGTATTCTGCTCAGAGCGTAATAAAGGCGGGTGACAAGAACAGCCATGCGCTCCGTGTCAACAACACGGCCCTACAGGTTCTGAAGCACGAGGACTGACTCGCTTTGGTTCCCCGTTCTCTGCAGTGAATATTTCAGACCATATTTTGAAGCTTACTTTACAACTTACCCTCTCATATCATGGGCCAAGATGACAATTTACATTATCTCAAAAAAGTAACTTATATAAATGAGATACTAGTAGAAAAGTTCAGTTACGTTTTATTCCCAGATTGAACATGGAAAATGCAACACTTTGCAGTATAATTCAAATGTGTATATAAATATACAAAAATATAAAGATAGTAAAAAAAGATTTGAGGATCAGTAATTTAAAAGGAAAATAGGAAATATTTTAAACAATGACAGCCTTAAGGAAATGGACAAGGGATTGAAAGCCAGCAGTTGGAGTTTAAAATACACACTGTCAAGAGGAAGAAATGAAGGATAAATGTAGACGTTTATTTGAAACAATAAACTGGGAGCTGGGCTGCTGTAGCTCAGTGGGAGAGTATCTGCCTAGCATATACAAGGGCCTAGATTTGATCCTAAACACTACCAAAACAAAATAGTGAATTATACATAAAACAATAACACCATGGGTAGTTTACAGTGTAGTATATAATGATGCTTTGTAACAGCAAAAGCCACTTTTATCTAAAAATAATTCCACTTAACTTGTGTTTAAATGAGTCTTGTTTGAATAAGAGCATTTTTTCTTTAAGAAAAAACCATTTCACAGATTTTTTCCATTGTTTAAAATGAGAGAATTAAAAGCAGAGTTTCTCAAACTATAAAAAGTAAAACCCAGCAAAAACCTTTTCCAAGAAACAAAGTGATTTGTTTTATAGTGGAAGAGTGATAGAGATTGTTCATAAAATCATGACAGAGGTGAGAGACTCAAAGTCAAAGGCCACAAGACAGACCGGCAACATGAAGTTAAAAAAAAAGAAAAAAATTGCATAACTATACTACCATCAGATAATAATAAATAAAATATTGTGAGTAAACTAAATTGCCATCAATTATATAATAGCCAATACACAGTCTAGAGATAGATAAAATTACTGCCCACTGTGCTAACAACACAGCCTGGGGAAAGAGGTAGGAGAGAGAGGCTATGATCAGGAGGAGATCAGGAAATCTACCATCACCATGGAGATTTTAACCCACATTCTCAATAATCAGTAGCTTTTGTTGTGTAAGAGACAAGAAGTATTTGGACAGAACAACATAAACACTTTATAGGAAGGATATAGGAACTGGCGTCTGTTATTTTCCTGAGTAATTAGAAACATAAAAAGAACAAATGAAGAGAGGAAAATATATGGAAATCTGACAACATGATAGGAAATAAATCATGATGAATAAATACTAAGATTATACATGTTCTATGACCATAGTGTGTATATTTAAATGAGAATCAATATTGAAACTACACACATGCTGGGAAATAAATAAAGTATGTTATCTAAATAACTCATATATGAAAGAGCAAGACGGAAATTCAGAAAGACTTTGGACTCTATGATCAAAAGCATGAAAAGATAAATTCCAATATTAAAATGAGAAGAGTAGTAGATGATAAAACCATCAAGGTAGGAGAATGAGGGTTTTATAAAGAAAAGGTTATCCAGCAGAAGCCAGCTAAGAGTTAAGACACAGGAATCTCTAAGATGTGAGTCAAAGAAGTCCACACCCCCCCGTCCCCCAAAAAATCAGGCCAAAAGAAAGAATCCAAAATCCAATATCCAGTGCTAGATCTACTACAAAAAATCCAGGAAATGAAGAAGTGAGTTAGTTACTCCATAGACTGTCCTCTGATAAGGTTAACCACTGTACAGGACTTAAATTATGAAAGAAAACTTGAGAGAAGTGAGTTATAAGTAAAGAATACTAAAAGAATGAATAGGCAACTGAACATTTTAGACCTGACTGCAAAGAAACTTTGCAGAGATATCTGAGGAAGTTGTAATAGGGAGGGCATCAGTTGGTACTTAAAGTTTGATGATTAATTGTGCGGCTTGTGATGTCTGCATTAAAGTTTGATGATTAATTGTGCGGCTTGTGATGTCTGCATGATGATTCTGCTTGAGTTTCTTTCTTCAGAAGCTACTGAGGGATTTACATGTAAATGTCATGACGCGAGGAAGGGGTTTGCAATATTAACACAAATTAAAATGAGGGAGGGTGGGTTAAGTGATGTCCTGTTCAGGGCAGAAGATTGCTCCCCACTACCTGGATGTTTCTTCCATTAATCTACTTTTCCATACGCTTAAAAATTTCCATGACCAGGTAAAGCTTTAAAGTTGAAAGAAGAGAAGGATGAATGGGAGGGAGGAAGGAAGAACTCAAAATTAAAGGGCAAACATTATTTCTGGGGGAAAAGATGAATATAAAAATAAGAAACCAATGAGATAGAAGATACAACCGTGTTGAAACCATGATACTGACACCTGCGAAAGAGGCCAGGTCACTGAGTGCTTTATTCATATATGAGTTATTTAGATGCCACCCACATCTTGTTTGCATATCACAGAGCTTAGCATGGTCATTTTTAGGGACTTATTTCTTTTCTGACCCTTTCTTTTTCTTGAGATCATTTGTATGCTATGTGTGTGATATGGACATGTTGGGATGTGATATGTGTGTGTGTGTGAGTACACACATGTCTACAATCGTATGTATAAGAATGTGTACACACGGTCCACAGTGCACTGTGTATGGAGGTCAGAGGACTTCGGCCGTTAGCCTTTATCTCCCATCTTCTGAAAGAGGTTGGTTTTGTTTGTTTGTTTGTTTTCATCAGTGAGGATTGCTGGCCCTCAAGCTGCTGGAGATTCTCCTGCCTCCACCTTTCAGTCTTCCTATAGGAGCAGCAGGATAATGAATGCCTGCTACCACAGTGGCTTCATATGGGCTCTGGGGATTTGGAATCAGGCTGTTAAACTGTCATGGCCAAGGCTTCACCCACTGGGTTATTTCCCCAGCCATAGAGCACTGTTTTATGTTGATGGGGATGCGAGTCCTCTGAAAATTAGAATATTATTTTATAGACCTATGGGGCTTTTTTCTCCTTTCTTCATCAATGGAGATATTTTAATTTTTAGTTTAATTTACCCTACAATTATATATCTAATGGATTATTTTAATTTTTCTTAGAGTTTAATTTTTCTTGGAGTTCTAACTTTTCTTAGAACTCCAGTAAGAAATTTTCCCTTCAAGTAAACGTCTCAGAATTATCTGTCTGAGGATATTTACTGTAAATTCTTCTAAATGAAATATCTAAGCTATAACTTTAAAAAAAATTAAAGCAAGCAAAAAGAAAATGTATAAATAAAAGTGGAAATCAAAGTGGTAGAAAATGGATACACACTAGAGAAAAAATAAAATAAAAAGCTTAGTTTCAGAACTGCACTATTTAAGAAACAAGAGAAAAAGCTCTAAATTTCAGTTCCAGAAATAATAGAAGCAAGCGTCAGTAGAAATTCCACAGACAGTGCAGGAGAAATATTATATATGCCAATAGTATATTTGGCCACCTAGATGAAGTAGTTCAATCTCTTGAAAGACAGTAATTATCAATAATGGCCCAATAAAAATGGAGGTACTTAATGGGTTCCATATTATACAAAGAAATTAAATTTATACTTATAAATCTTGTACATAAAGAATACTGGGCCAAGATTACTATACCTTAAACATTTGAGAAATCAATTAAACTAAGGTTACAAAAGTTATTTCAGAAATAGAGAAAACATTCATACTCCTTTTATGAGAATACCATTCCCATGGCACCAAGGTTATATACAGACATTATCTCAGAAAGAAAATCATAACCTCATGAACACAGAGCCCTCATGAACACATATACAAAAATAGAATATTAGTTAAATTAGTTAAATCTAGCCATATGCACATGGGATAATATACCTTAATCAAATGTACATAGGTCTGGAATGTAAGACTGATTTGGTCTTAGGACATCCATCATTGCTCTTTATTAGAATGATAAAGTAACAGCCATACAAACAGGCATTTGATAAAAATGAAATATAATTTCTGATTAAAACTTAGAAGGTTAGGAATAGGTGGAATCTTCTTCAATTGATCTATGAGATAATTTGGCACTAACATTCCTAATGGCAAAAATCTGAATGTGTTCTATAAAGAAGGGGAAGTTTTAGGAATATCTACTCTCAACACTTGTCTTTAACATGATACATTAGGTCATCAATGTTGTCACAAAAAATAAGAGGAGGGGAAAGAGGATCAGGTTGCAAGTCTATAAATGAGTTTTAGATGTAAAGCCATTTCCTTTCTAAAGAAATACAAGGTATGGATGAATGAATAAATGACAATGAATCCCTGTTATATGCCACAGAAAAACTTATGAGTAGACCATATATTTAAATAGGAATAAAAAACATAAGACAAAATCTCAAAAGTAAGAATATGATAGTCATGATTTTGGCATAGAAAGGACATTAAATAAGATACAAAATCACTATTCATAGATAAAATGTTGATAATTTCGACTACATTAATAAAGACTATCAAAAGACATTACATAGAAAGTAGAAAACAGTAACAAGGCAAAGTACAAATAGACTCTACAACTCAGGATTTTGCTAAAGGGATACACAGCGTATCCAAAACTTGATGAAAGAGGAAGTAGCTTGAACAAATCGACCAGAAATATGGTCAAGAGAGCTAGATAAGCATTTATATGGCCAATAAATATATGAAAACGTATTTACCCATATTAGTCAGCAAAGGTACCGAAATAAAAGCTAATTTGAGTCACTATATACTCACTAATGTAGTAGGAGGTGGCTTGTTTGCTTTCTGGCCGTCCAGACTCCCGAAATAGTCACACAGAAACTATATTATATGCAATACTGATTGGCCATTAGTTTAAGCATATTTCTGGCTTACTCTTATATATTAAATTAACCAAGCTGCCTTATTTTATATTTTACCACAAGATTCATGGCCAACCGGCAAGGTTCCAGATGGCAGCTCACGTCTTTCCCCTCTGGTGGCTACATGGCGTCTCTCTGCCTCTTTCTCCTGTCATTCAATTTAGTTTTCCCCACCTAGCTCTACTCTGCCCTACTACAGGCCTATGCAGATCCTTTATTTATTAACCAACAAAAGAAACGTATATACAGAAGTACTCCCTACATCACACTAAGATGTTAACAATGAAGGAAACAATATCAAGCATCGGTAAATGACTCAAAATAACTAAGGATGTCCCTGAAACTGACCAGATTCACTGAGTCCCTCCCTCCTCTATATAAACAGAAGAAACTGCTGAGTGTCATTCTTAGACAAATTGAGCTGCTTAGAAAAGTCTCAGACCAAACTTCCTGGAATAGCAGAGATCAACCAAAAAGCCTAGAAGAAGAAAAGACCAGCTAAACTGCTTAGAAGAAATGAACCAGCCAGCCACACAGCCTGGAAAAGGCTCAGCCAAACTAAGTTCACAGGAAAGGACATCCTCCATTGGGCTTTCTGCTTCTGTGAGCTGTTATCTGGACTGTGGTTGGCTTTAGTGATGTGGCTGTCTTTGAGTCCCTTCTCACCCATATTCTCTAATTAATCCCACTAACACTCACTGGATCACTGAGTTGGACTTTGGTACTATCCATCATCAGTTCCCTATCTGGGGTAAGTAGACATTTGTCCATGTCTCCCCAGGAATGGTGGCACACAACAGATTAGCACTGATTAAAAGGTAGGAGACCAAGATTTAGGTTTATTCTTAAAATCTCTCTACATGGGAAGTAGAAAATGATAAGATCTCCTAAGTAAATTGGGAGCATGGGAACCTTTGGGGAGAGATGAGGGGGAGATGCAGGGAGGGGAGAAGAGAAAAATGTAGAGCTCAATAAAAATCAATATAAAAAGTATCTCTGGAGTTTTAAGGAGGAACCAAGGCCAGGGCTTTGTATACCTATGATGGTTGAAAGGCTCTGATTTCGGCCACGCAGACTCCCTCAGCTCACTGAGCTGAACTTACTGGCTTAGATTGTAAAATCAGAACTGGAAAACCTTAAGAATCTTAAACATACACCAACGCACTACCTGTGATTTGCTAATTCAGGGAGAATTGGTAATTTCCAGAAGGACTAAGTTGCAGCTGTCACTTGGGCTCTTGGATAAGGGTGCCCAGGCAGCTGCCAAGTCTTCAGGAGTCCCTATATTGAAGAAGCTTCACTATGGCTTGCAGCTATGCATGCTGGGAGTTCTGCATGCTCTGTCTGTAGTTTGACTCTGTTTACATGTCCTTTCATCTGTAGAGAATTCAGATTATTGGGTCACTTATGTGGCAATTGCCTTTCCCCAGAGTAGGAAGTCTGCAGGCTGAGTGTTTGTGGTGTTATCAGACAATAATCTCTGTGGACTGGACTCAGTGCCTTAGGGCATCAGGTGAAGCCACGTCTAGCCTTTTCTGATTTAGTCTTAGAGGTCACACAAATTGGCTACACGTCATTGTTACATATGAATCTCTAATCCCAATCTCGATTCAAAAGGAAAGGACTACAGGATGCTTTACACCTACCATACTCAGTTTTGGATTAAAAATTGTAGACTTCATCAAAATATCGCAATTATAACTTAATGAAATCATATTTACTTGGATGTTCTACCTTGGTGGAACAGGCATGTGAACTATAATCAATTCAATATTATTGGGGTGGTAGGAGGCTGGGATTTATAAGGAATAAAAGTAGTCCTTGGCTCATCTTCATAATAGAAGAAATATTCGCTCCCAAAAAGCCCAGAAGAACGTTGTGCATTTAATGAAATACTATGAAGAATGAAAATAAAAGATAAGAAATTAGGTAGAGAGAAGGTAATGAGTTAGAGAAAGGGGAGGAGACACAGGGGCAATGGGTGAGTAATGAAGATTACTATGTGCCTGTATGAAAATGCTACAATAAAAGTCACTATTGTGTAGAATCCATGCTACTAAACATTAAATTCAAATGCTGCGGAGAATGATGAGGTAACAGGCCACGAGTGAACTGGAAACACTGAGTTCACAAGCACACCTACGAGGAAGAAAACTAGATTCTGATCATCCCAGATCAATTACCATCCTCCCAGCTCCTAATTAGCTTTGGTAAAACATTTAACCAAGGAAAAACGCTTTTTAATAAATAAACAACACTTCACTTTTAATTACTTATATTGTCTCATTGGAAAGTCATGTCTATGACACACACACTAACTGATTTCTTGTGTTAAAATCACAACGAAGTCATTTCTAATTATCAAGCCAAGGATCAGCAGCATGAATGTTAATGATGAAATGAGTTTAACTTTTGACAAAAGCAAACAACTACGTTCTATCACCAGGGACATTAGAGTAAGTTGGCTCATGCCTTATTCCTTTATGTGTGTATCCACTCTTAACAGAGACATTTGTATAACCAACTGTCTTTCATACTTTTAAATATAAAATAGGAGCCATGACAGTAATTAGAGGTTGAATATCCTTTATCTAAAATGCCTGGGAGCAGAGACATTTCTGATTTTGAAATTTCTTTTGAGATTTTTGAAATCTTATTAGTACATACATATTGTTGTATCTTACAGATGCAACCAGTGTTTAAATGTATTTATGTTCAAAATAACCTTATATACATATCTTGAAAATACTTTTTGCAACAATTCAAATTATTTTTTATATAAAATAAAGTTCACAGTATGGAACTTTCTATGTGGTATCTTTCTTAGGGTTCAAAAATGTTTCAGGTTTTGTAACATTTTGGACTTTCAGATTACAGATGCTCAGTGTTTAATAGAATATTAGTCTTCAAGAAAGCAGTCTCCTGAATGAGTGTTTGTTAGTCTAACGGAGCAGTCTCCTTTTTTATTTTGCTTTTCTATAGTCAAAAAATACCCAACAATCCTTCCTTCATTGCTATAATACCCCAGTCATTTCTCTACCCATTCTCTATAAGATTCTGGACATGGTTTCCATTTAAATAGATCACAGAATGTTTCATTAAGAATGAAATGTAGGAAGCAGAGGATGACTGTTCACTCCTGGCTTCTTAGGCAAGAGGAATCATTAGCAGAGCTAAAATGAATAATGGGAAATATGGGAAGGAAGAGTGGAGAAGGAGAAGGAGAGAAGATACCAGGGGCCAGCCACCCAGTCACATAACAAGCCATGGTGTAAGAAGGAAAGATATATAGAATAGAGAAAGATGACAGGCCAGCAGCAAAAGATAGTCAGGATAATTTAAGTTACGAAAAGCTGGCTAAAAACAAGTTAAACTAAGGCTGGACATTAGTTTAACTAATTCATAAGGAAAAATAAGAGTCTATGTGATTTACTGAGGAGCTGGGTGCCGGCTCTCCCAGAGAACCAACTGCACACAATGCTTTCAGACACTTTCAGAAATGCCAATATTCTTCCTACCCTTCCTTCATCCTCACCTGTCAATCTAAAGCTGGGCATTTTTTCTTAAATTTAAAGACTGGCAGATTAGACTTCGAGTAGAATCTTATTGTTATTAATGATTTGTGACCCAAAGATAATTTTGTAAAATGCTACCGTGGGCAGTTGTTAAATGATACTTAAATCAAGAGTCTTACATTTAAATAGATTTGGGAACTATTAGTTCAAGTTAAATAAAATAATGCATATACTAAATCTTCCTATATAGTCTAGGCTGGCTTCGAACTGGCAATCTTTCTGCTTCTACCTCTAAACCACCGGGATTATTTTGTTGGAGAATATCTAAAGCTCAGACTCCTAAGAAGTGTGTCAAGCAACTGAACACGGGGTTGCAAAAAAAAAAAAAAAAGGCAATTACAGAAAGGTTTGTCACTGTGCAATGAAAAGCAGAATCCAGCAACAACTACACAATGAATCTGAGCTGTTTCTGGACTAGCTGGCCTGTGTTAGACCTGTGCCACTTCAGTTCAGCCTTGTTGAAGACGACACAAGCACACTTCGTTTTCCCTTGACCATGCGACATCAGCCAGCACTCCCTTAAACACCTCAGCTCACATTCAGAGCTACTATCTGCTAGGAAGGTCACAGCATTTACTGCTCTTACTGATACATAACATTTAACCACAGGAAACAAAGGATTAATCTTTCCCTACCATTTTTTCCTACCATGCATCAAATCAGAATTTTTTGAGATTATATTGTGCTAGAATGTTTGATATTTAAAATTTCAACTTGAGTTACTTAACTGAATTTCATAAAATACTGTTGAGTGGCTTTGTCTTGGAGTTAGACTAGAATTTCCAGCAACTTCTACAATGTCCCTAAACATACTTCTTACATCTTGCACTATGTATTTATGTGAAATAGCATTTTCAACATAATTAGAAAATAAAGACAGCTCTAAAAAACATTCAAGATGTTCTGTGCTATGCAGTGTCACATGGTCAGTAAAGATATCATTTATTAAGTAAAATAAATTATTTTTTGCATAGTATTGCATAGTATGGAAAATTGCTGCAATCTTTAAAAATGCCAAAATTACATTCCTACTAAAGAACTATTTTAATAAATTTTATCAATAAATATGATTTTATAACTGTTTTATATACCTGTATTTATGGGGTTCTTTGTTTCTTCATGAAACAGAAGCAGAGTGGAGAAGTTGAAGCAGCCTTCTTCTAGGGCACTAGAGATCGATAGCATTTGCTTTAAAAAGTCCCCAAACAAGCATCTGATCCAAAGTATGGTATTTGCATTTACAATATTAATTGAACCCATAAAGATATGGAATTCAATCTGTACTCTACTAAGGTAGGGTAATTAACATAGCAAGATAAAATTTATTAGCCAGAAGTTTGAGAATTCTTGAAGTCAATGGCCAATTAATGGGGCTGTTCCTTGTACTGGTGACCAATACATTTGATTAACTTCAGTTATTTTGTTAGTTACATGGTAAGACTTATCAGCTGACAATGTAGTTAAGTAGAGAGCTTTGTGCTAGAACTGTAGATGGGGCTATTAAAAATTTCAACTAACTTTAATTATTTATACAGTTGCTGCTGATTTTTTTTAAAAAAATTAACTTCTTCAATCCTTCTTTTCTATAACTTTACAAGTTAGCTATAAATGGAACCATTCAAGGCCATGAAACTGCATTAAACTGAAAGTCCAAAGATAGTTCTGTCATTAGATACAGCACTTTGAGGCTGACTCTCTGTGATGCTCACGGATAATTATATAATTAATTAAAATTTCTCATAAAGAAAATACCCTTACATAATTTCAGAGCTTTAAAACTTATAAGCACCTGTTCATTATCATAGAGTATTCGGTAAAGATTTATCTCTGATGGGTATCAGTTTTTATTTTTCAAATATGAAAACTGGGATATTGTTAAAATTTGATCCATAGTTTGAATAATATAACAAAAATCTAAAATATATGTTTATGAAAAATATTTAAATTTAGATGGCTAGGTAAATGTTACAATGGTGCTTTTTTATATTGTTTTTGGCATTTTCAATGTTATATCATGAAAGAAGCCTATTAAAAATTCTCATCTGTGTAACACAGCTGGAATTTGTATCTTTTAATTTCTTTCTTACAAAAAAATAGTATATATATATATATAAAACTGTAACCTTTCTCCCACCCCACTCCCCCAAGAGTAGAAGAGTTTAAACTTTGAAGTTTGAATTCCCTCACACATTTGAGTACTACTTAAGAAAAGGTTCAGGATTTTCCTTCCCTTTGGGGGCTGAACTGAATATATCGAGTGGACTTTCTTTATATATGTTTTAATGATTTTTTAAATCTAGGTACATTCAGGCATCATGTTCCAACACTCACCTCTCCTGTGAGACACAGAGAAATATCTGTACGAATCTATAACCAAAGAATGAAAGTTACAAATTGTCTAAAGTTAAGGCAGAAAACAGTGCAGGATTAAAATCACTACCTTTCTCAAAAGCTCTTGAATAGTTCTTGATTGTGAAATTTCATGTAAAATATCAATAGGACTACTCAGAATGGTCATATTATATTACGGACAATACTCCAACTAAGCCACCCCAAAGTATAAACCATTATAGTTTAAAGAGTCACCCTTCAGGGGGCTGGAGAGATGGCTCAGAGGTTAAGAGCACTGGCTGCTCTTCCAGAGGTCCCGAGTTCAATTCCCAGCAAACACATGGTGGCTCACAACCATCTGTACTGAGATCTGGCACCCTGCTCTGGCGTGCAGGCATACATCGAGGCAAAATGTTGTATACATAATAAATAAATACATCTTAAAAAAAGAGTCACCCTTCATGGCCTCTTCAAGCTAAAATGAAAGTATTATTTATTAATGAGTTTGATATATAAAATGATACCCGCTGTTATCTTTGCCTTTAGGCACTAGAATAATGTTGAAAACATTCAATGAGCCCAGAACACTTAACAATTATCAAAGCAGTCAGCATCACATAAATCACAATTATTCTCATACAATGCACCAAAAATGCAATTTAAACTGATAATGTATTGTTTAATTATATTTTGATGTAGAGTAACATTTGTCTAAATGACCTAGGAAAACATGTCTCTTTGGAAGACTATTATTCTTAGGGAAGGAAGTGGAAAGCCCTCTGTGCGTGTGTGTGTGTGTGTGTGTGTGTGTGTGCGCGTGTGCGTGTGTGTGCTGATGTGCATGGACGTGTGTGTGTGTGTGTGTGTGCGTGCGCGTGTGCCTGTGTGCTGATGTGCATGGACGTGTGTGTGTGTGTGTGTGTGCGCGCGCGTGTGCCTGTGTGCTGATGTGCATGGACGTGTGTGTGTGTGTGTGTGTGTGCGTGTGTGTGTGTGTGCTGATGTGCATGGACGTGTGTTGTGTGTGTGTGTGTGTGTGTGCGTGTGTGTGTGTGCTGATGTGCATGTGTGTGTGTGTGTGCTAACTGTGCTGAGGCATGCGCACCAGGTCATGCATAGCTTTAAAATAGAACTTTGGCGACTAGGTTTTTTTTCTAACTCAAGTTGTCAGGCTTGAAAGGCAAGTGATCTTGCTGGTGCAAGAGCCACTGAATTTTAATGAACCTCTTTGACTCATCAGATACCAATTACTAGGAGTCCACTTGAGTGGCATACCATCCCAGGAATGATTCAGAGGAGGAAAGTATTAAGTTAGCACCAGTTCCTATGAAGCCAAGCGGCCCTTCTTCCTGAATGGGACACACAAAGCAGAGGCATAGTCTAGCACATCTTAAATAGAGAAGCCATCAGTGAGTTCTGCATTCACACCCTCCACACAGACTTAGACAATAACCACACATATTAGCAGCTTTAAAGAGTACAGATACTTGAGAAACTCTTGATATATGTGTTTATATAACATATGTAATTCTTAGCTGAAATGTCAGGACTAAATGTTCTTTAAGAAACTTGTTTTATCCATGTGTTGATTTAATTTGCGTATTTATACAATTATATTTTGCACAATAAAGTCCAAAATCAAGAATGTTTTGATACAAATATTCTGAATGCAGCTTGGAAATGAGACACCCCATGTATTTTAAGGTCACCCAGGGGGAAAAAAAAAACAAAAGAAGCTGCATTCAAGTGAGAAAGAATGCACACTTTAAGACAAACATCCTAAACTGTCCACAGAGATCAGCCAAGCATTCAATTCCATGATGGTATTGAAATGCATTTTGCACAGACCTTGTTAAAATGAAGAGGAATTGGCAGTAGGTCTCATGGTTCACACGTATGCAAGAATGAGGACTGTCTCCTAAAGCTTTAACTCATTGTTTATAGCGAATACAACTCAAAGAGCATCATGGATAACTGTTTAAATTCCCTTTTTGGAGGTGGTCCAGATTCTCTATTGAATGTATCTCTTTAATAATAGTCACAGATGGTACCCATGTGCTTAGAGTTCTTTAATGATTTCCTGCTCTAATACTTGGTGTGAATTAAACAGAATATGGACAAATTTTGCCCTTTTAGGAAAAGGGGGAAAAAGCAACAAAGAAACCTAATCAGGTCTAAAAACTAGCCTATCCTAGTTTCGACAAAGAAAGCAAAAAAAGTCTGAGGAAGATAAACTAATTTCTACCCGTTTCTGCCTACCGCATATACACTAACTCAATTTAGATTGATTTGATAACGTCTACAGACTTACTACGACCAAGACACATGGTTACTCTCGACATTTGGATGACTTCTTTTCTTCCCAAAATAGCATGAGATGAAAGGTTGTATAAGTTCCCTTTAATTTTATTTTAGCCCTATCTTGATTTCTTCCTTTAAAGCAAATAAGACAAGATTTTTGGTATCTTTTTGTAGTTAAGCATGGTGGGACATCACCAGAACCAATCTTGTTCATAAAGAATAACACAGATTTAAGCAAAAGGATGGTGGTGTTTTAGGAGAACATGTTGTGATTTGTTGGAAAACTGCATACACTGGGAGGGAATGAAAGACTCGTTTATTTTATATTTGTTTTTTAAATGGCTCACTTATATTTATAAAATTACTGTTTATTCAGCCCTGGGACTACAGAGAGAAAGAACGACAATGGCGAGATGCCCCATAATCCTTATCCTATGTTACCTTTATTATTGTTGATACTATTTGCATTCAAGTCAGGGACAGAGTTTAAGATATTTTTAAAAATATATCTGAAAATTTTAAAAAGAACTTGGGGAAATCACTGCTCTCTCTGAGGCTGATTTCTGTCAGTACTGTACAATATACACTAAGCGTATCTCTGTCAATTCTATACAATATACACTAAGCATACATCTGTCAATACTATACGATATACACTAAGTGTATATCTGAAAACCACTGCTCCTCTCTGAGGCTGATTTCTGTCAGTACTGTACAATATACACTAAGCATAAATCTTGATGCTACTTTTCAAAAGCGCATCTCATTACTGTCACCAAACAGAAGCTAAATTTAACGATGTGGTCAAAGCAAGTGACATGGACTACTTTTAAAATACTAGTACAACCAAAAGATGCTATTTTCTTTATTACTATGTCCATTCTTTCCATGCCCAGCACAGCTCCAGGTACTGGTCTGACTCTGGGGTGGTGAAGGAATGAAGAAAAGATAAATAGACAGACACTAGGAGCTGGGACCCAGCGCAGAGTGGGACCTCATATGGAGAAGCTGCAGCACCCTAAGAGTTCAATGCATCATATTATATTATTATATTATATTATATTCAGGGATGTGGAGTTACTGAATAGAGCAAACAAGGAGACGGGATTATTGTATATACAGCCGTACAAGGAGGCAGCTTGAGCTAACCTTGGTAGAGGCAGTCTCTGCATGGGAGAAGTCTTTAGGCCATAAACATTCAGGGGTAGAAAGCTACTGTGGGCATTTTCTGTACACAGTGTCAGCTTTGAACTCAGACCCAAAGAAGGCTTTGTCACCCCTCTGAGCTCCACCCAGGGCTTTGGCAGTCGCATGAGCTGAAGTACTGGGGTCCTTGACATGTCATGTCAGCGTCAACAATATCCATGTACTCAGGACTTGATTCACTCCCTGCAAATTCTCCTACTGAGTTTTATAAAATATGGCATAATATTTAAACCTTAAACAATCTTAATTAAATTATATTATGATTAGGATCTCTTGACATGAATTAAAAGTTGATTTTTCTTATACATTATCAGTATCATGAATTATTTAAATTATTAAATCAAAAAATACACTGGATAATAGTGTAAGTATTCTTTTAATGTAGAGTTCTTATATTATTTTATATAATGTGTTATTAGGGTCAGAAATGTACTTTTAAGCTATATATTTTTTCATAACAACATTAATTAAAAGTACAAAATTAATTATTCAAGACACAGTTTACATTTAAAATAAATACAGATAAAAATATGGATGGTTTACATAACTAAAAACATTTTTCATTACATTAATAATCACGGTGCTTATTCTCTAATAGAGAATAAACTCATGGCTTACTTCTTTTATTTGAAGAAATTATATATATTTTCTGCAAATTGGTAGCAATATGTCTGTCTAAATGGAGGTGAAAATAAACTATAAAATGAGGAAACACTAAAGACAAGCCTGGTTGAGCAATGGGATAAACGTTACAGAAGTCTTAAAAACCACACAAGATCATACAGCAGCTCATGGAACTCAAGTTGGACTCAGAGAAGTGGGAGAGAAGCTCCTATGAAGGTCTGGAAAGACCACCATGAGAAGACAGAGGAAGTGGCCATGAATCACTGTACTCAGACTATCAGGTAAAATTATATCTCAAGTGCCAAAGAAAACACACTGAAAAGAAAAAGCATCTAGAGTAGTAGAAGCCACATCTCCCTGCCAAAGGACAGAAATGAGGATGCTGTCAACAACAGGTGGCCCAGATATGGAAACAAATACTTCAAAGCTTTAGAGGACAATGGATTCCATCTAGAATGCTATGCCAAATGAGGCTGTTGTCTAGGCATGAGGGAAAATGCAAGGCATCTTCAGACACTCAAACATTTTATGTAATATATACTTCCATAGAAATAGTTACGAGTATAATTCCCACAGAGGAAAGTAAGTTTATATAAAGTGACATAAACACAAAAATTGTTTAAACTAATTGCTGACCATAATTAAACAACAGCTTAAAATGGTAATGACCAGATATTTTCTGACATTTACAAAAAGTTAAAACTTAAGCTAGAGAAAAGTGTGAAAGATCTAACAAGTAAATAAAATGTTACATGCTGATAGTCATGTTTTATGGATAACAAAACTTTATTTAAAAATTTGTCAGAACACACACACACACACACACACACACACACACACATATATATATATATATTGACCACAATACTGCTATGGTAGATATTCTGTTGCTAGTGGCAACACTGGTGCTGCTATTTCAAAACTATAAAAATTGCAGAATAAATCAAATAAGTAATCATGATAAAGTTAATAGCAATCAAGACGTTCAGGGTTGAAGTAAGGCAATTAGAAAATCAAAGAAATTTAATTCTGAACACTGAGGCTGAATTACAGATATTGATTTGAACTCGGATTCCGAATACATATATGCATGTGTTTTCTGTGTTTAGTGAGGAATGATGAATAAGTGAAGCGTTCAATGGAGAAGGCACACATGCACTCCTCAGTTTCAGTCTCTGGCAGCAGTTTCCTGCAACATTAGAAGACAGATACCATGTTTAAAGAAAGAAGGCTATGAAGTAACCCAGTGATATCTTTCTAGTCTAGAAAGCAAGGGGCGCTGGTCAAACTAACATCAAGAACTCAGACAAGAGAGGATTCTTCCACTCAGCAAATCCCAGGCGTGCAGAAAGAACCAAAGACAGGTCAACATTTTCACAGAGCAGTTTATTAGCTTTGAAAATTATCCAGGTAAATGTGTGTGTGTGTGTGTGTGTGAGAGAGAGAGAGAGAGAGAGAGAGAGAGAGAGAGAGAGAGAGAGAGAGAGAGAGAGACTATTAAGCTTCCCCTACACATTATTCGTATATCATGTATCAAAATATATATGTATCCCATTATAGAATATTATGGAATGTGCTATCTTGTAAAAGAATATAAACAAATATGAAAGAAATCAAATGACCAGTTTTTGTTAGCATTGTCTATAATTAGACATGATGTCAAAATTAGCCTACATATTGCTTTTCTGTGATTCCAAGTAGAACACATTCATGTTTATGATGGAGGGATGATCTCATCACCACCTTGACCATTAATCAAATTCAGGTCACTTAATATTTAAAAAATTAAACAGATACTAAACATTTTCTGGCCCGATACATAAGAACTAGATGTCACCTATGATATAATCACGATAAAAATGCTAAGTTTAATCAAGCCTTCGGATACAACTCCAAGTTAACTGGATAAACAAAGGTTAGAAATGCATCGAAATGACTCCACAAACGAGCAATTAAATCGATGAAGACCATTGGCTCAAGTGTACCAAGATCACAGAAGTATAAAAGGCTGAGCCACTAGATGCAATGCCTAAGCTTGGTGCGAGCACCCACTTAAACCAAGAGTGAGGAGGCAACTCGATTAAAGATTAGATGATTAAATGTATTGTTAGCTTTACTGGGTGGAATAATGTCATATTCATAACATAAGAAAAGATTTCAACTGTTTGTGGCCCGTGCTTAAGTTCTGAAAGGGTGGATTTCAATGTCTGCATTGCGTTTGTCTTTTGTGACCAGTAACTGACATCAACCCAGAGATGACTTCCCTATTTCACAGGGGATAAGTTAATGACCAGGATCCAAGTGATTCAATGCAGGGGCAGATAGGGGGAAGGCATCTCCAGCTTCCTTGACCCGTCCAATGACTCCAAGGAAGTTGGCTAAGGGATGGGTGTGTTCTGCTGCACGTGTGCTGTGCATTTGTGTCACGGTGAGTGTGAGAGTCACTGTGTCAGTGAGGGGTCAGCAAGAGACTGTGAGACAGGCAGAGTCTATCGATATGCTTTGGTGTTGGGGTGCTCTGCAAAGGCAGTCTTTCTTGCATTCATATTTCTTGAGGTCTGCAGGAATTTGGAATGCCTGCTGCTGATGCCGGAAAGTCACTTGTTCCTTTTGAGGCTGAGTTCAAGTGCAGCCCCTCCCTCTTAGAGTGAGAGCTTTGGTTTTAATGAGCAATTTTTCTAGAAGCTGCCTATTTAGACAACACATATTAGAAATAATCGGGTATGTATATAATAATAGGTGTCTATTAGATAGAAATCCTGAGATAAGAAAGAAACTTCAAAGTGGCTCTGTATGAGAAGTTAGAAGATGGTCAAAAGAACAAAACACCTCATTATGGTGCTTTGTAAGAGAATGGCCTCCAATGGGAGTGGCACTATTATGAGGTGTGGCCTTGTTGGAGGAAGTGTGTCACTCTGGGGGTGGACTTAGAGGTCTCTTTTGCTCAAGTTTCCCTTAGTGTGACTGTCAGTTGACTTCCTGTTGCCTGCAGCACCATGTCTGCCAGCATGCTGCCACGCTTCATGACATGAAAATAATAGACAGAATCTCTGAGCATAAGTGAGCCCCTCCTTAAAAGAGTTGCTGTGGTCATGGTGTTTCTTCACAGCAATAGCTCTGAACTAAGACACTCATGTTTTCTCTATTTAGAAAAGGAAGTAAACATAAAAGTTACATAAGCTACAAAAGTAAGAAAGAAGGGTACCAGCAAAATGCAGTAGTAAAAGGATATTTACCTGCTAAGAAAGCAGGAATAAGATTTAATAAACAAGATGCATTAAATATTTTAAATGGCATTACAGTGATTGATTAATCAATCCAAAATCCACAGTGAAATAAAAAGCCTATAAACACAGGAAAAAACATTAACTAAAAACATTAACATAAAAATAACATTGGAGAATATTATGACTTATGGCAGAAATCATTTCTTCAAATACATAAAGCATGATAAAATAGATGCTCGCAATTTAAAATCCTATCTATATTAAAAAGTGAGGGATAAAAGACAAGAACAGATAGGCATGGACCGTAAGAGTAACAACAGATACATCAAGAATTCAAAACAGGCCAAGAAAACACAACAGTAAAGCAAGACAACCTTTTAACCAACCTCCCTCCCTTTTTCCCTCCCTTCTTCTTCTTCCCTCCCTTTCTCTCTTTCTTTCTATCCCTCCCTCTCTCTTCCTTCCTTTTATTTCTTTCTCTGTCTTTTCCCATTTGGATGTCTGAGCTCATCCTGTAGCCAAGGCTGACCTCCAATTCACAATCCTCCTGCTTCAGTGCCTGGAATATCAGTACTGGAACCACTGTGTGATGTGGTTGTGTGTTGCTTTCTCTTGAGACACCTTTATTTCTCTTCATGTTAGAAGTCTGGGTTTGTAAACTATACTTCAGTTTTAACACTTTTCCTGTATTTTTGCCACTTGGAAGAGATAATGAGCTAAGGCTGCTAGTGCAAGCCTGGCAGCTCAGCACTCTGCAGACTGAGGATTCAAGGTCTGCCCAGAAAACCTGGGGAGACCGAGAAGGCTAAGTAAAGTTCAGGGGTACATCACTTTCCTAGCATGTGGAATGCCCTAGGTTCAATCCCCGTACCATGCATAGATACTCAAAGAGAGACAATAAGACAATAAAAATAAGTTCACGCGGTGGTGGCTCATGCCTTTAATCCTGGCACTAGGGATAAAGAGGCAGGCAAATCTCCATGAGTTCAAAGCTAGCCTGATCTACAGAGCTAGTTCTAGGACAGCCAAGGCTACAGAAAGAAACCCTGTTTAGAGAAAAGAAAAGAAACAAATGAAAAACTGAAAATAACTTTTATAAATGAGATGATTTGGAACTAGAAGGAAGACTTGAAAATGAAAAGGTAGGCAGAGATGTGTTGTAGGCATACTCGATATGCTGGACCCATTGGTAATGCTGACAGTTAGCACATGAACACTCATCCTGGTCACAGCTTCCCTATCTCCCAGATGCAGAAACGCTGCCTGGTAATTAAATACCTCCTCCAAGGTCATGCACTCCAGTTTCTCAGCTCAGATGGGATGGTGGTTCTCTCATGTGTGAACCTCCAGGTACACGGTGCTGCCGTGGAACACACTGTAGTGACTCAGGGAGAAACATTGAGTGTTAGCTGTAGTTGAGAGCTTCATGCTTCAGGAACTCCTCAATCAGAACAGCCTTTTAGGAGAGTTGGATATTTCAGGGTTTCTTGGAAAAACTAAGTACATTGACACCTGTACCAGAAAACTTTTTTTCTTTGTGCTTGATATTAACTACACTACTCAATGGTGGGGCTCTGGCCAGACAATGAAATGCTGAAAGGGCTGCTTGTTCTGCTGAGCACAATCAGGTTAAGATTAGTGCCCCTGCTGAGTGCGAGCAGACGGACATGCATAGAATCTGCATCCCAGTTAGGGGCACTTCATCCATGCCTCCAGTTGGACAGTGTCAGTTACTTAAGAGATGAACTCCAAAGTCGAGACAGTGTGTGTCAGACGACACTGCCTCTGTGGCCGGAGAGTACTCCCTTTCCGAGGAAGTCGGTTTGCTTCCTTTGCTGCTCTTGTAGAGAGTTCATCAGCCGCACAATGTGGCTGATGATGAATATGATTTACTGAATGCGAACAAATAAAGATACATGCTCGTGGCTTAAGTCATACATTATGTCAAGACTTCGTTAATGTCGGGGAAGTTATCATACTGATACAAAAATCAGTGTTTCATCGCTTTCATTTTAAACACAATTTTCACGTCATTGTTGTATCTATCTATTTGGAGGGGTTGGATTTGCTGTTTGATTTCTACACCTGTGCAATTTCACACACAGTGATACTGATAACTTGTTTTTCACAATTCCAGGGATATTTATTAATTTGTCTTTTCACTCTCTCTACAGCATTTTTTAATGTATACATGAAGATGCTATTTGGGGGGTTAGAGATGCACCCAAAGGGAAGTAACTGAGCCTGCCCTGTTTCCAAGCAGCTTGTTCACAGTTGGGCTCAGCCATCTTTATAGCTTGATTTGGCACCATGCTCTCAGGTCTTGGAAATTTCCCACAAGGAGATCTTGTTTCAAGACGCAGGATTTTTTGGACCTGCTTCCTAAAGAGTGTGATTCAACAGACTTGGCCATAACAGAGACTTGTGTTCTCTTAGTTCCTTTTGCCTTACAGGCAGGGTTCTTTCTATGGTTCTTTGACAAGCAGTAACTTCTCAGTTCTACTCCGTCCAGAAAGACATAATTACGTCCAAAATCCTTGTGGCCAAGAATTTACTCTCTGATTCAGCATGCTCATCAAATGCAGCTATGTCTCACCTTATAGCTTCCTTCACCTGCCCATCACCAAATTCTTCCCTGAACTTGCAGCGCTCATTCACTGCCGTTGCTGATTATTCACGTTCGACTCTGGTTCTGGGTACTTGTGTATGAGGACGGCTGCCCAGTCTTAGTCTGGAAACCACAGTTCTTCTACCTGCATCGTATGTCAGGTGTCTGTAGATTACTTTCTTTGCTTCTCTTCAATTAGGATATGTGGCTTTTACTTTGGTACTGATGCCTCAGCTCACACTTTTAGTATTTTTAATTTCATCTGTTCTTGTTGGACAATTGATTTAAAAATTATCATTTTAAATAAAAAAGTATCTGTTTGGTAATTCAGTATACATAAGACAGTAAATCAATTGTGTCTATCACAAAGGATTCAATCATATGACAAAAGGACACAGTGTGACTTTCCAACCTGTCACTGAGCTATTGGTGGCAAACCAGGAAAGGATGGAAGCAGAGGACCCTGGATGAAGTTAACTGTTCTTGCTAGTTTATAGAAAACAGTTTATATATGATATAATGAATGTTTATGATCCCAGATTCAAATTATTTTCATATTCCTATGTTAATTATGATACTCTGGTACAATGGCTCAAGCACTGGTTTATCTAACCTGTAACACAAATAATAAAAACCCAGAGACAGAAATTGGGGTTCAACCCAAACAAAAAACAGAAGAGCAAAGCAGTCAAGTCACTAGAGAACTCTTGGTCACGGTGGTAAGTTTGATAATTATTATTCTCAATTCCCACTGAGAATTAAAACAAATTATGGACTTCCAGGTCAATAGAAAACATTGATCACAAGCAAAAACAAACTTTTACTGCTACTGCCAAGCAAGTCCCCCACCGCACACCCACACATTCTGAGTGAAAGAAGCCCCAAAATGATTTGGAGAGGTAGAGTTTGGATGAGGAATAAGAAAAAGCCGTTCGAAAGCCAAGACTGTTTTGTAATACAGATAATGAATATAAGTTAATAAATTTCATGCTGGAATTCTTGAAGTATATTCTTACAACTTAAGCATGAATCATAGAAGTTATGAGAATCTTCAAAAATTCATTCAGCTATTGTCAGTTGTTATTCACTTGTTTGTCTGCTTATTTGTTTTGATTTTTCGAGGCAGTGTTCTTTGGGTAACAGTCCTGACTGTCCTGGAACTCACTTTGTAGACCAGACTGGCCTCAAACTCACTGACATCCACCTGCCTCTGCTTCCCAAGTGCTGGGATTAAAGGTGTGCGCCACCGCTGTCCAGTCAGTTCTTACTTATTAAATACTTGCCACACACTAAGAGTTGAGTGACAGAGGTGATAAGTGCACTCTCTAGCGTCAGTACACATCCCTGCAGAGAACGGGAGAGGGCACACAGACACACGCAAAGACATGGTATCACTGGTCTTGACTGGCCACTCCCACTGAAATGGACCTGACAGTAGGAAGTAAAAGTGAAATAGTTGGCTTCATCTGAGAGCACAGCAGATCCTGCCTGGAGCAAGGGGCTAACACTGCTTTCTGGCTCGGGACTGACCTCTGATACTTGGTGCCCGTTCAATCTGAATTCCCCTAGCGATGTATTTCCTTATGTTTTCACAACTTTAAATGTCTTCCTCAGAAGGAGCACGCTTGTAATTGTGGGTATCAAAGGATTAAAAGGAGAAAGTACCTCAGCCCAGTCTTTGCAGAGGAAAAGGTTGCTGTGACAGAGACAAACACAGAGGCTACTCTAGTTGAAGTAGGTGGCCCAGCCAGGGGAATACAGAAGGACAGAGGACTTCAGGAAAGCTGTGGGATTTGTTGGACAGTGGGTTAGGAACCTAAGAAATCACTCTACTGCTAAACAATACTTCTGTTACGTTTCCTTTTAGGGTTTCTATGGAAAATGTTTACAAGGAAGAGAATCATTTTACTTCAAGAAAGAAAAGTCAGCTAGATTCACCCATGCAGCTCCATATCCTTATCGCCATAAGGCCTGGCCTTCACTGCCAAATGACTGGAGCTTGGAGAGGTCTCTATAAACAAAGACACTCTACACATATTCAATATTGACTCTGCATTTAATAATTTTTCTAGGCATGTACTATTTATTCCTTGCTTGAAGCAAAACCAAACCGATTAAGTTCAGCTTTAAGAGAGTCTAATTCCCTTCACTCTCTGTCTTACCCTAGAACCTTCAGCTCCTCCATGTGGTCACACCTTCAACACACTCATGCCACGCGTCCTAACAGTTTTAAAAGTAAGACTTCATTTGTTTCCTAAGCCAACCCTCTGATAAAACTGCAATTATTACTTGCATTTTGCAGAGAAAATTGAAACAAATCAAGGGGAATGAAAGAGGAAGATCAGTCTGCTGGGAGCTCTGGGACTCCATTAGCATGGGGCCTCACACAGAGCACACAGCCCTTAACTCCTCTCTGCACATCAGCTCTGTCGTCCCGGTATCGTAGAAAGCAACAATCTATGTAACAAGGGTTCATTTGAGTTTGGAGAATCAATCTCCACGCTAAATCTCAGGGCCATTGTTTACTATAACTGTATCCCATCTACTTTGTCTAATGGCTTTGTTTTCTTTTTCTTTTTTTTCTGCCTCTGGGCTGGTACCCTGTTTGCAGGAAAGCCCTTTCTCTGTGTGTAGAATGCATGAGCAATAACCTCAGAGAGAAAAGCCAGCAATGATGCTGGGTGCACATCTTCATGTGGCTAAGTTCCAACTGCAAATGTCCCTCGTGGCTTCCCATTCACAATGCTTCTCAGCTCAGAAGGATGCTTTTTCCATTTCTTGACTCAAAGCAGACATGCGTTCTCCCTCTATACATGACCCTGGTGAAACTGCCATTATCACTGGATTTCTTAATCCGAGATTCACATTCACGATGCTATTTAAGAAGCTAAAAATAAAAGCTATGGCTAGTTCCAGTTTTTGTAGGCATGCATATTAATTTAAATAATTTCCCTTTAATTATATTTAACACACATTAGAAATTTAGTAATTATAAAAGACCTTTAATTATCAACATTCATTATTATCACTATTATTAACATATATTAAACACCCACAGTCTGTTAAACGCTGCACTCAAGATAAAAGGCATTAACCTCGAAATTCCACTGTGACCAAGATGGGAGACAGTCTCCTCCTTCCAGATAGGGTATAAAATTATACTGGTTTAGCTTGACAACGAGCCATTGGATAAGTCAGGATTAAACCTACTTGTCGTAACCACCAGACAATTCCATAAACAAAGAACAGCTATAAAAATCCTGGCGCGTTAAGCACATCTGAGTCTCCTTTTCTTAAATGTGTGTAACATCAGCATCACATGACTCTGTAGCGGTTAGAACTTCTCAGGGGTATCCGAACTGTGTAAACAGTTAAGTCATCTGAGACGAGCTGTCCGATACATGCTCTGGCCTCGGTTAGAGCAATACCATTTTGGGTAGAAAAATGAAGTGTAACTATAGAATAATGAAAATAAAGTTTTTTTTTTTAAACGGCAGATAACTGGTTTTGGAGGCAGCTTTGAACGAGGATTTCCCAAAGCATTCGAACAATGGCTGTATTTTAAGGAGGGAAATGGTACTTCTAAGGCGATATCTGTTCTTAGTGACAGAATGTAAAGCCTGTAGCTCAGATGAAGGCAATCTGAAGGTAAATCCTACTGTTGCTAGTTGTCAGTGATGTTACTCAAGGCAGATGAGTTAACTTGTCTCCGCCCAGATGCTTCACCTGTAAAACCAAGGCATTAAAAACTGAACTTCTATGGAGTAGAATAGTATACTGGGAAATACAGAAGCTCCCTAACTTAAGAAAGTTCCACTTAGATTTTTAAAGAACGATTTGGCTTTGTGAAAGAGAAAAGCATTTGACAGTAGCCTTGAACTTGATTCCTAGTGGCACATGCCATAGTTATTTCCTGGGCAGGGTGGCAAGCTCTGGCTCTGTCAATTACAGACCTGGAGGAAAACAACAGACACTCTCTGTTTCACTGTGTTGTAAATGTTTTGTGGGATTACAGTCATCCAATCAAATATATGGAATATTCAACAGTTTGTTATTGAATTAATCTTATATAACCTCAAAAGTGGGCTAATATATTTCTTTGAGCATGTTTAAAATAGACTGAATTAAACTATCAAGTTCTGAAGTTCAGTGTATTAGGTATATTTTCCCTGCCAATATCTTCAATTCATCATAGCTAACTGACTTGTATTACCATGGTATATCAAGGAGTACCTGTATATAATAGTTTCAACAATTGGTATGAACTTAAAATTGAGTAGCAAAAACTCTTCTTCCCCCTAAGACCTGCAAATGGTAATACATGGCCACTTGTTGGCAGAAATAGAAGGCAAGTCAATGCAACGAATGTGGAATTAAACAGTTTCATCCTCAAACCTTCACTCCTTCTGCAATTCTTTTCTAAGCACCACTGTTCTTTAACTACAGGGTTATGTTCTCAATATGTAAGAAATGTACAAGACGGAGCTCTGCATAGTGAGGAAGATTCCCAGAGGAAAGAAAGAACAAGACAAGTACCTTAGACTGAAGACAATCAAGACAGACAGAGAGTGGGCAAAAACTACTGCTTCACTATTATGAAGTAAATTTAGAAACATTCACGGTGAGAAAAAGGATATCAATATTGGTCATTCAGCCCATAGTTGAGGAAAGACACAGAGAAAGAACTGTATATGGAAAATAGAGGCAACACACATGGGGTCCTCATGTCCTTTTGCTGGTGTTCATGCTCAGAGTAAAGCAAAGACAAAGAAAAATAAATGTATATAGAAAACAGAGGGAGACACAATGCTATCCTCACGTCCTTTTGCTGGTGTTAATGCTTAGTAGAAAACCTGAGCTCAGACTACAAAATGCTACATCAAGAGGTAAACTTTTGCATAGAAAGTCAAGTAATCTTCAAGAAGGCTGCCATGTTCCTTCAGTGTGGGGATTTGTAATTGATAGCAATTGACATACACTAATTCTATATGGGGTTGCACGTGATGTTGATACATGTATGTATAAATAGTACAATAATCAGGCCAGAGAAGGCAGGTTTTCTCAAGCATTTATTTTTTTGTTTATAGTGTGACACTCAAAATATGTGACACTCTTCCAGATTTTTGGACATATTTAAGAAATGACCATTATCCATAGTCATCCCTTTATGCAAAAGAACATTGAAACTCCAATGTAACTACAACTACCCTTTGACCAACATTTCCTCAGCTCTGCCTCCCTCTATCCCTTTGCCCCAGCATTTGTTACCTACCACTCTTCACTATTTTAGACTGCCGATACTAGTCAGTTCAGATAGTACTTGGCTTCTTCACTTAATGACTTGACTCTTACCTAGGTTGTTACCAAGGAGAGGATTTCATCCTTTTGTACTTGGTTAGCTTTTCATTGCACTAGGACATCAGCAGTTCTTCGTCCATTCATTTAATAGAAATTTAGGATACTGTCTTTGGCAACACTGGGAATTAAACCAGGGATACTATATATGCCAGGCTAGTGTGCCACCAATTACCTATACCACTAGAGCACATCACTCTGTTTTCATCTGTCTGTCTGTGCATCAGTACTGAAGAGTGAACCTTATGCATGCTAGGGAAACGTTGTCCCACTAAGCTGTATCCTCAGCCTGGTGCTGGTCTCACGCTGTAGCTTTGGTAGGGCTTGAAATTGTGATCACCCTGCCTTAGCTACCAGGGCAGCTGGGTTTAGGGCCACAGTCTGGCTAACTTAGGTTGTTCTGTTTCTGAGCTACTGGGAAACATGGGAATGTATATGACTCATAACATACTACTTTTGCTTCCTTTGGATATTTCTGGTTCATCTAATAGCTTAGTTTTAATTTCTAAAGAAACCTTTATAATGCTTTTCCATAATAGCTGTACTAACTGACATCTCTACTAATAATATGCAAGGATTTGCTTCACAATCTCGTCCTCCTCTTTCTCTTCCACCTTTTCATAGTATCTCATTGTATTGCCCAGCCCTGAACTCCTGTGCCCCAGCCTTCCAAGTGGAAGGATTATAGGAGTGTGCCATCCTAGATCATAGCAATACCCCACTGAAGTTTTAATTTGTATCTCCCTGATGGATGTGATTATTTTCATATTATGTGTGTGTTGGATGTGCACTACATGCCAGCACTGTGTACGAAAAGGCCAGAAGAAGGCATCACAAACCCGGAAAATGGCTGTGAGCGTTCCTGTGGATGCTGGGAACTGAACTCTGGAAGAGCAGTGCATACTCTTGACAACCAAGCCATCTCTCTAGCCCCTTGATCATCTTCCATGTATGTGTTTACATCATGTCCATCTATGTCTTCTCTTCAGAAATATCTCTTTAGGACTATTGTTTATTTTATTACTAATTTTTGCTTCTGAATTGTTTTAGTTCCTTATATTTACTGGATATTAGTCTCTTACAAGTACAGTTAATAAATTATTTTCTCTGTATGTTATTTAACTTTATTTTATGTACATTGGTATGAAGTATCAGATCTCCTGGAACTGGAGTTACAGACAGTTGTGAGCTGCAATGTGGGTGCTGGGTATTGAACCCAGGTCCTCTGGAAGAACTGCCAGTGCTCTTAACCCATTGAGCCATCTCTCCAGCCCCCTCCATATGTTATTTATTATACATTTTAATATTCTTTTTTATGGGGAATAATAGTCTTTTTAACAAGCTAACAGTGCTGAGATGATGAACCACATGCACATCTCTGTGACATCACAGGGAAAGAAGGCTGAGATGATGAACCACATGCACATCTCTGTGACATCACAGGGAAAGAAGGCTGAGATGATGAACCATGTGCACATCTCTCTGTGACATCACAGGGAAAGAAGGCTGAGATGATGAACCACATGCACATCTCTATGACATCACAGGGAAAGAAGGCTGAGATGGTGAACCGTGTGCACATCTCTGTGACATCACAGGGAAAGAAGGCTGAGATGGTGAACCACGTGCACATCTCTCTGTGACATCACAGGGAAAGAAGGCTGAGATGATGAACCACATGCACATCTCTGTGACATCACAGGGAAAGAAGGCTGAGATGATGAACCACGTGCACATCTCTCTGTGACATCACAGGGAAAGAAGGCTGAGATGGTGAACCACAGGCACATCTCTGTGACATCACAGGGAAAGAAGGCTGAGATGGTGAACCACGTGCACATCTCTCTGTGACATCACAGGGAAAGAAGGCTGAGATGATGAACCACATGCACATCTCTGTGACATCACAGGGAAAGAAGGCTGAGATGATGAACCACGTGCACATCTCTCTGTGACATCACAGGGAAAGAAGGCTGAGATGGTGAACCACAGGCACATCTCTGTGACATCACAGGGAAAGAAGGCTGAGATGGTGAACCACGTGCACATCTCTCGGTGACATCACAGGGAAAGAAGGCTGAGATGGTGAACCACAGGCACATCTCTCGGTGACATCACAGGGAAAGAAGGCTGAGATGATGAACCATGTGCACATCTCTCGGTGACATCACAGGGAAAGAAGGCTGAGATAATGAACCATGTGCACATCTCTGTGACATCACAGGGAAAGAAGGCTGAGATGGTGAACCACGTGCACATCTCTCTGTGACATCACAGGGAAAGAAGGCTGAGATGATGAACCACATGCACATCTCTCGGTGACATCACAGGGAAAGAAGGCTGAGATGATGAACCACATGCACATCTCTCCATGACATCACAGGGAAAGAAGGCTGAGATGATGAACCATGTGCACATCTCTCTGTGACATCACAGGGAAAGAAGGCTGAGATGGTGAACCACGTGCACATCTCTCTGTGACATCACAGGGAAAGAAGGCTGAGATGATGAACCACATGCACATCTCTCGGTGACATCACAGGGAAAGAAGGCTGAGATGATGAACCACATGCACATCTCTCGGTGACATCACAGGGAAAGAAGGCTGAGATGATGAACCATGTGCACATCTCTCTGTGACATCACAGGGAAAGAAGGCTGAGATGGTGAACCACATGCACATCTCTCTGTGACATCACAGGGAAAGAAGGCTGAGATGGTGAACCACATGCACATCTCTCTGTGACATCACAGGGAAAGAAGGCTGAGATGATGAACCATGTGCACATCTCTCGGTGACATCACAGGGAAAGAAGGCTGAGATGATGAACCACATGCACATCTCTGTGACATCACAGGGAAAGAAGGCTGAGATGGTGAACCACATGCACATCTCTCTGTGACATCACAGGGAAAGAAGGCTGAGATGGTGAACCATGTGCACATCTCTGTGACATCACAGGGAAAGAAGGCTGAGATGATGAACCATGTGCACATCTCTCCATGACATCACAGGGAAAGAAGGCTGAGATGATGAACCATGTGCACATCTCTCCATGACATCACAGGGAAAGAAGGCTGAGATGATGAACCACGTGCACATCTCTCCATGACATCACAGGGAAAGAAGGCTGAGATGATGAACCATGTGCACATCTCTCTGTGACATCACAGGGAAAGAAGGCTGAGATGATGAACCATGTGCACATCTCTCTGTGACATCACAGGGAAAGAAGGCTGAGATGATGAACCATGTGCACATCTCTCTGTGACATCACAGGGAAAGAAGGCTGAGATGATGAACCACATGCACATCTCTGTGACATCACAGGGAAAGAAGGCTGAGATGGTGAACCACATGCACATCTCTGTGACATCACAGGGAAAGAAGGCTGAGATGGTGAACCATGTGCACATCTCTCTGTGACATCACAGGGAAAGAAGGCTGAGATGGTGAACCGCGTGCACATCTCTCTGTGACATCACAGGGAAAGAAGGCTGAGATGGTGAACCACGTGCACATCTCTCGGTGACATCACAGGGAAAGAAGGCTGAGATGGTGAACCGCGTGCACATCTCTCTGTGACATCACAGGGAAAGAAGGCTGAGATGATGAACCATGTGCACATCTCTCTGTGACATCACAGGGAAAGAAGGCTGAGATGGTGAACCACATGCACATCTCTGTGACATCACAGGGAAAGAAGGCTGAGATGGTGAACCGCGTGCACATCTCTGTGACATCACAGGGAAAGAAGGCTGAGATGATGAACCATGTGCACATCTCTCTGTGACATCACAGGGAAAGAATTTTTCACAGAAGGTCATAAGAAGAAATATAGTAGAGAGTCTGGAAGCATCTGAAAAGATAAGAGATTTTTAAGGCAGAAGATCATGTGGTATGTGTATGGGTGTGTGTACCCCCCTATTATATATAAATAATAGTTTTATTCATGAATAAATAAGGAGCTGTGTCTTATTGATTATCTCTACCCTGATAATCCAAGTGGAAATACTCACACCTCAATTCTGTGAGAGGCTACATCAAAAAAGAAGATCATTAAAAATATTATGTACAATTACCCCAAGATGCTTCTCTAAGGTGCTTAGGAAACAAATAAATTTAATGTTTAGTATTAGGACTAGTCTTTAAGCTATCTCATGGTACAATGTGAAAATATTTCAAAATACAGAATTGTTCCAAATCCTAAATACTTCTCATCCCAAACATCTGGGGCAAGGGGTGTCTGTGGAGACTACACAGCTCTACACACGGCTCATTTTTGAAGACTATGCAAACACAGTTTTGACTGTATTGATGAGTAAGATCTCAAGGAGCATTCTTAATACGCAGAATCACAATCTAAACAGTATTAGCTGCTTCAACGCCTGCTTACTTTTCTTTGGATCATTGTAAGAATGCAGCTGAATATCAAATACATACTATCTATATTTTAACATGAAGAGGCTGGTTTGATTGATAATGAGTGAAAAGAAAGGCAGAGGAAACACAGACATCAGTCCCTGCAGTAAGCTAGTCAGTTCTGACTGCAGATGTATCAGCTGCCATTTCCTTCCTACGACAATAACCCTTTATGATTTTGCAGCAAATGTCACTCATTCATTCTTACTTAAAAAAAGTAGGGCGATCCATCTGGAGAGAAAACTCAAAAAATCAGGTAAAGATTGCAAAAAGTTTTCATTGGAAAAATAAAGCTTAACTTAATCAGAAGGCTTTGGGTCTTCCACTGCTTCAAAATAGTCACTTCAAACCTAACTCACTCCAGATGTCCCCATAGTCACCTAATCAGACATCAAAAGCTGCACTGTGACAAGCCACACGCTGCTGACGAGGATGTCACGTGTTTCCACAAGCATAAAGCACACACAGTAGTGACATTTAAAAGGTGACCCATCTACACGAGAGCTCTCCTCTGTGGCACGGGGCTATTAGGAGAGGGCCCTCTTGAGAAAGAAACGCTGGGTTGAACGTCTGCACAGTGTCATCTGCGACTAACGCACTTGGAAGCAGAAGCAGAAGGAAACCCACACTTCAGGAGAGTTTATGGTTTTTTTGGGGGGGTGGGGTGGGGGATTCCTCATCTGAAGAGAATATTGCCATGCTTGAGGAAAGAAAAAAGAGAAAGTTTTCGACTCCTCTCAGAAGCTGGGATCTTGCTGCTTCTCAAGGGAGAACTTGCATTAACCCTTTTAGTCTAAAACCATGGACGCTTAGGAAATAAATGTCTGCAGCACAGAAGGTTTGCGTGGAAGATAAAACAAACAAACAAACAGAAAACAACAAGATCCCCAAACCCCACAGCTCTCGACTTTAACCTTAGACAAACCTGGCTGCTTGGCTTTAGACTTGAGATTTTAATGTCAACTATCTTATTGAATGCATATATGTGTGTTTGTGTAGATAGCATTTTAAAATGCTGCCTCTGTATGGGTGTTCAGGTTTTTATTTTAAAATTTCGTCTCTATTATCTACTTGACAAATACACACAGACAGAAAAATATAATTGACATCAATGAAGTTTAGGACATTAGAATAAAATTTAAAGTTGCGTTCATTCTGATCAAGGTTAGCAACTCATGCCTGGAACCCAGATACCCTTAGTTTGGGGGCTTAAATCAATAATGGCACTAAAGTTTATGTAGCCTCCCTGCTTATTATTATTATTAGTTACACACGCTTTAGGAGAGAGCCATGTGAGATTTAAATAGTTCTATCAAGGTTACAGTGTTAATAATTCCGAGTATAGGACCTTGATCTTCAGGAAAAGCTGGATATCTAAGTGAATGTCAAACAGCACTGTCAAACTGGACCTGACCACAGCACTAAAATGCTACACTCATGGGTGTTCTGCCACAAAACACATTGTCAATGTCCCCCACACTCTATTCAACCCACATTTCAGAGACATTTTTATTTCTTCTGTATCAGTCAAAACTATAAAAGCGAATTAAGAAAAATGGGATAGAAGAAACATTGGAAGAGAACATCTTTAGATGCACTGTTACAAGAAATGGACCCAAGTTCAAATCAAATGTGTTTTTGAATTCTTTGAACAGAGCTAATAGCATAAGCGATGAGGCTACTAACCTTATAGAATTCAAAATTTGGTTAACAAAAATAAAATCAAAATCACTGAGTTACTTAATTTATTATTTAATCCAAATACCACCTTGGTATTAATTTCTATTCTGTTTTCCTTCATGGTTTACCTGTAAAATTAGCCTCTATAGCAACTAATATGCACAATAATAATGGCTTGTTCTCTCCATAATTTCAGCTAATTCTCTGAACCAACTCATTGCTAAAATTCTAAAATTAAATAAGTCTGAGAATCCAAACTGCTGCCTTCAGCCGCCAGGTGACATTTTACTACGTAGCAGAGAAGCTGTGCTTAGACATGCGTCTTGATTTCACAGCACAGAATAACAAGACAGCTGTCCTGAGGCAGGAGATCCTCAGCTGAAACTATCCTGGGGAGAGAATATTGTGTTCAACAGGGGTTCTTCTAATCCACATCTATATATGTGTGTGTGTGTGTGTGTGTGCGTGTGTGTGCATAAATGCATATACACAGACATATGCACACATCCAATACACTTAAAATATACTCAAAAATGAGTTAAAATGGCTTAAAAAGTTGTTAAATTGATTTCCCTTATCTATCTCAGAAATAAAATTTTAAGCCTCATATATTTATAATTTACCATGCGCCGGGCACTATGCCTGGGAACACAAATAAGAAAATACCAGCTCTTGCCACGGAGCAGCTTGCAGGTCTGGCCATGTGCAGAAATGCCAGCCGCCTGGTAGTCACACTGTAGGAATAGGAAGATGAGAACTAACAAACATGGCTGCTCCCTACATGGTTTATGGAAAGAAAACAGAGTGCCGAACTGTAGAGCGGAGAGAATGTGCATGTTGATGGTTAAAATGTAACATCTGGCAATCTGATACACGCTCAAGTTGATATGGCTGTGTACTTGCTTTGAATTTGGTCTTCTTAAGCAGACTCTAACGTTCCTGTGTTGAGGAGTAATGTGCTGAGCTTTCTTTATGGCAAGCAGCACAAGGCTGGGTACCTAGAGGATCAATCAGTACATTCTGATATGAAAGCAAAACTCGGTTTACGTTAAGCTCGGACTCCGACTAAACAGCAAAAGGAAAAAAGCTTGCTTTTTTTCATTTCTGAAACAGACTTCAAATAGTGAACATTTTGTTTTTCAGTTCAAACTAGACCCACATTGAGTGATGCAGAAGTATTCGCCTGCTAGAGTAATTCCCAGGAATCCACAAGGATGACCCCAGCTAAGACCCTAAGCAGGTAGTGGAGAGGGTGCCTGAAACGGCCTTGCTCTGTAGTCAGACTGATGACCCTTAATTGTCATCATAGAACCTTCATCCAGCAACTGATGGAAACAGATGCAGAGATCCACAGCAGAGCCCTGGACTGAGCTCCCAGAGTCCAGTCAAAGAGTGGGAGGCATGAGAATATGAGCAAAGAGGTCAAGACCACGATGGGGATACCCACTAAAACAGTTTACCTGAGCTAATGGAAGCCTTCCAACTCTGGCCTTATAGAGAAGAAACCAGCATAGGGCCAGAGTAGGCCTTCTAAATGTAGGTGACAGTTGTATGGCTGGAGCAGACTGAGGGGCACTGGCAGTGAGACCAGGATTTATCCCTACTGCTTGTATTGGCTTTTTGGAACCCATTCTCTTTGGAGGGATACCTTGTTCAGCCTAGATATAGTGGGGAGAACCTTGGTCCTGCCTCAAAGCAATTGCTAGACTTTGTTGACTCCCCATGGGAAGCCTTACCCTCTCTGAGGAGTGGATGGGGAATGGGATGGGGGTGAGACGTGGGGGGGGGGAGGGTAAGGGTGAGGGAGTGAGAACTGGGGTTAGCATATAAAATGAGAAAAGATAGTTTTTCTTTTTTGCTTGTTTGTTTTTAAGTAATTGCCTGAGCAGGGGTCACATTTCCCAGGGTCCTTGGCTTGTCATGGTACAGACATTTAGCTAGTCCATTTTTTTTTTAAATTAATCTCTGCAAAATGCCGGGAAAAATCTCTGCTGTAGAATAAATGGGACTCTTCCCTCTCCAGTACCTGAACCTTAGTCTCTAAGCACAATGGTTTAGAAATCAAGCTGCCTAAACTTGCCAAACTTAGTAAGCAGTTGGCTTCATGAAATACTGGTTGGCAGCCTTATCTCTTAAAACAAAGCCACACGAAAACCATTGCTGCGGTGTGTCTTCAAGCTCTCGGCTTATCAACACGCAGCGTGAACAGCTGGAGCTACACACACCAGGGCTATTATTAAATCACTGTGTCAGAAAAAAAAGAAAAAACAGAAAGAAAACCCTTTTGTAGGACTCAGTATCTCTAAATAATACAATTATATATTACACGTTATTTGTCCTTCCTTCTCCTGCACAGCATCCAGTGCTCCTGGCTGAAACACAACGGCTATCGCCTCCCTTCAGATCCCCTCCACAACCATCTGTCTTGGGCTTCTATAGCTACGCAGCTGTAGTATCTCACGGATAGAAAGTAAGATTTGTGCCTCTAGAATGTCTACTAAATCTTAAGCTGTATATTGATGTAAACTCACTCATATTTTCTTTATGTGTGGACTAAGAATAATCATTAACAAAGGCAGATAGATCATGGTTAGCTGGTTTGGTTGTATGGCCCACAGTTCGTAACCAAACCCTTCTAATTTTTATGCTAACAGACAAGGCATTAAAGTTCAACTGTAATATCTCAATGATTTCGTTCATGGATTTGGTCAAGTTTAATATGGGAAACATGTATTGTAATTTCAATATACGTGACCTGCTTGGAAAGAGATACAACAGGTCATTTCTCATCCACAGTTTATACAAGAGGCAAGCAGAATGCCACTGTCGGTACCTGTGCTGATGATAAAAGACCCAAATCTCCAGAGACTGGCTGCATTTCTACTCATCCTGCAATAGAACATTCCTGAAAACTGGGGATATTTCTCCGAGGGTATTCTCCATATCCAACCTGTATTCTTCTCAAATAATCTTAAACTTAGAGAATCGAGCAATTGTGTTGCTTTCAAATAAACAGATATGTGTGGCTCTAGGAGCAAAGAAAGAAAAAAAAAACATTCATTTTTAAATTCTGATTTTATGTCTGTTAGGTAGGAAAAATGATAATATGATTGAATAACCCAAGCTACTTACTAGACCTTTGTAGGAAGAAGGGGAAGCTATTTACGTTTTAATCAGCATCAGTCTGAGGAGTGAGGACTTGGTTCCCTGTGCTATTTAATTCTTAAAGTATGGCTTAATATTTTGTTCTCCTAAATTCTAGAAAATGATGAATCCCATGACCACCCTATACCGGAACTCATAACTTCAGGGAGATATTATACCCCTGAAAACCATCCATTTCCTTCTACTTCAACACATCTGAACTGACTGTTTAATTTTAAAAATAAAATATATATAATATAGACATCAACTTCTAACAGCCAGGTGTGAACAAACACACCACACAGACACATGAACACACACATACACCACACACGCACACAATGCACACATGTGGCACACACACCACACTCTTACACACACAGGCACGCACATACACACACATGTGCTCACACACCACACACACAAACACATGCACACATACACCACACACGCACACAATGCACACGTATGCACACACGTGCACACACACAAGCATGCACATACACACACATGTGCTCACACACCACACACACACAAACACATGCACACATACACATGCACCACACATGCACACAATGCACACAATGCACACGTATGCACACACGTGCACACACACCACACTCTCACACACACAAGCACGCACATACACACACATGTGCTCACACACCACACACACACACACATACCACACACCATTTTGGTAATATAACAAGGAACAGGTTTAGAGCATGATCATTTACTCTCAGAGAACAACCACAGTACTATATATTTCAGGAATCTACTTTTTAATTTAGCCACTCTGCAGGGTCGACGTGCCTTAAGGATTAAATGCAAGATATAAACAGTCATTAAAACACAAAACACCTATACTAACTAACCGGATATTAAGGAGGAAATATCACATGTGTTTAGAGGTCCATTTCAAATTCAGGAACATCAATTTCAAGGACTTGGTTTTATGGCATGCCCTTAAGCCAAGAAAGAACAGCAGGTTGCAATCAAAGGAAGGTAATGCTACTTATAGGAAAAGTCGCACTACAATATCCTGTCCCCAGACTCTTTCTCCTTTCAAAGGCGTCGAGAATGTGGGTGGCTACTGTCTTGGAAGAGAAACAGCTACCGCTGCGTGGGCATTGATAGCTATTCTATCCTGGTATGAAGTAGAGGCAGAGAAACAAATTTCCATGCTGTTTATCTGATGGTACTTTAAATAATGAAAGCCGGAATTTGGTGGGTTTTCAGCACACCGAATTTGAAACTTGCAGCAAATCTAAATTCTCTTATTTGGCTGTTTTGTAAGTTCAACATGCCCGTGAGGGTACATCTGAAATAACCAACTTGTAACGATTCAATCAGGCACACAGGCACAGCTTTCTTAACTTTTCCAAACCACACACCACACCTCTGAACACCAGTGAAGCACATTCTAACTGTGGCGAGCCTAGTGAAGTACAGCTAAAAAGAACAGCCATCGGCAGTGATGTTAAAGGTAACACAGTCAAATGTAGGTGTAAGTGTTCATTCTCTGGATTCTTAGGCTGTGAGTTATGAGTAACTTTCCTTTCCTGGGAATAACTGAATATCACCCACTTGGGGTCCTGCTGTCTGTGAATTACTTACATGAAAATGCTCATTAGGAAGTAGAAATTCCACCTCCCCATTGGATATTGGGAGGAGAAGCGATGGAACATGGTCTTTAAAAGCAAGTGTTTCTCACATTGCTTGCTACATCATCACAAATTCCCCTATCCATACCATCAATTATCCAATCAGAGGAACGAAGTTGCTACAGGTGACACCTCTACAGAATATCTGAGATCTGGAAGGGCCCAAGTCTGCAACCCACACTTCCTGAACTCCTATGGTCCTTGTTATGAAAGTCTATGGGAGTGGTTTTCCCATGCTAATCCAGGAAAGCCACTCTTTCATTACTGAGTAAATACTGATAGCAACTTCGTGGACATATATAGGACCACATAATTTTTTTTTATCTACACCTGGATTTCTACAGTGCACTGCACTATTCCACAGACAGGAGCCAGACCGACAGCTAACCATACTGACACTCAAGAGAAGACATGGAGATCAGCGACCTTCCTCCTAGGGTCACAAATCATTTTATTAATTTACACCTGATTTTACTTCTCCCTAGAGGAACATGACAGGATACAAATGCAATAAGAACCATAAATATAATATAGTTTACTATTAATCACATTTAGAAAAAATAAAAATAATTAAAATAATTTAATAATATAGTTTATTCAACCCAAGATAGCAAATGTATTTGAACACAGAGTCAACAAAGAGTACTTAATGAAACTTTCGACGCACACACCAAAATGATATCTTCTTCTAAGTGGAAATGGACACCGCTCAAGGATCTTTACTGACTAACTCTGTCTACAGTTCTTATGACAGGGCAGTTAAAGACTCTGTCTCCTGAGTTAGGTAGACTAAACATTATAAAAAGTAAGCAATTTGAGGGTGGGTACTAGGTAACAGGGAGACTGGCTGGGTGAGGGTAATTATTAACTAAAGCTGTCCAGCTGCTCAGAAACTCTAAGAATTTCCCGTAAGCTTACACGGGTCTTTCGTTTCTAATCTGAAGCCTACACAGTGAGCACTTGCCATGTCCTTGGCACAGCGTCTGCTCCGGAAACATTGAGGCCCCTGAGCTTCAGTCCTGCAGCAGGGCAGGGACCATGTCCTCAGGTCACAGGCTATCATGATCAGCATGCACATAGACATAATCCAGTCTGGAAGGGAGGAAATGTATGTGTTCCTTCTATTGCTGATGCGCAGGCACTTAAGCCATGACACCTGCATACAGTCTAGGAACAAGCATTTTGAGTGGCAGTATTTTCTTCCTGAAATTAGAACACGCATCTCTGCTGGTAATACTATATCATCCATTTCAGAATTCCCTGAGGTCATGTTTGGATAAATCTATTAGAACTATGGGAGCCCCCATTTTCTCTAAGAGAAAGCAGTATTTATGTTATTTCAATTGTTCTGGGCACTGAGTCTACATGACACAAACAAACTTATGTGAGGGGATGTCCGAATGCAAACAGTGAAAACACATTAATCAGACAGACTCATTTTAGGGTACATAGACATCTCAAAATATGCATTAAATTATACTTATTCTTGTTTATGTAAATTTTCTTATACTTATATCATTCCCCCTTTCCCAATTCAATATATTTAGACTTAACCTGGTCTCAATAATTGCATATTTAAAATGAAAGGAAGACAAACAAAAATCTCCACAAAATACCAAACACTGGCTGTCTATGTATTCATCAATAAATTTGATCAGATATTCCCAACTTTTATTAATGCTCTATCAAATATACCTCCTTAAAGAGCAGACATTTTAAAATATTTTATTTTTCTTTTTGCTTATGTGATTATGTGTGTTGTTTTTAAAGATTTTATTTTTCTTATGTGATTAGGTGTGTTGATATACACACACGAGTGAAGTGACTTCAGAGCTCAAAGGAAGGCATTGAATTCCCAGGAGCTGGAGTTTCCTACAGAGTCTTCTGCAAGGAAGGTAGGTGCTCTCCAACACAACTGCCCGCCCATGAGCCGGGCAAGGGATACACCCAGAGACATGCCCAAGTGTTGGGGGAGAGACCACGAGGCCTCAAGCCTGCGTGAAGAAGCACAGGCAACCAAGAATGCTGAAAGCAGCAGGAATAGTCTTCCCTGGAAAAGAGTGTATCAACTGGCTATCCAACACAAATAGTTAGCTGGGAAAACACACACATACATACAAGTAGCATTATACAAACTGAGCAGTGGTGTGTGTGCATGTGCGTGCGTGTGTGAACACCAATTAATTGAAAAATGAGACCATGGATTTGAAGGAGAACAAGAAGAGGGGTATGGGAGGTGTGGAGGGAGGAAAGGGAAAAATCATGTAATTATATCATAATAATAAGTCATTAAAATACATATTTAAAAGAAAAGGTGCTCCTAAGCACTGAGCCATCTCTAGCATCCAGAGGACAGAGTTTTAAACAGGATAATGAGATGACATTGCATCTAAATTGCTTTAAAGGCACTACTTTAAGGAAAGGAAGTGCAGAAAGTGACAAACTCCTAACTGACTGGTAAATACTCCATAATGCAGCATACCATCCCTACTTTATAAACGTTTGCACTGGTTTCTGAAAACAAAATTATATTGAACTGTGAGAATTATCTTGGCCCATTCTGTCACCCTGAAGTATGTCTTTCATACAGTGCTCTTAAGTGAGACTTGTCATGAGGCATGGATTGGCTTTCAGGAGAGTTTGGAGAATGGTTACACTATTGGATGTTGTTCTTTGTGGTAACATGTATGGCCATTCACCAGAGTTTAACTTGCTGGCAATTTGGATAGATGAACCACCACTATAGTTCTTCAAACCAAATGAAAATTTCAAGAACACAATCCCACAGTCCAAGTGGATGGATGGAAGTAATTTTTCTGGAAGTAATTTTTGACTTAACCTATCACTGATAAAAAAAACAGTAGTTACAAATATGTTGTTTCAGAAGCACTTTTTTTCTTATATAGCTTATTTTTCTTCAATTTCAATGCTGAAATCCTGAAGATCAATGCTGGCTTCATATATTCATGGTGTTGGGAGTTTAGACTGTCTCACCATTCAGTGTCCTTCTACCTTACAAAGCACTGTGCCGAATCACTTAAAATACACCGATTTGTGTGCCGAATCACTTAAAATACACCGATTCGTTCTTTGACAGTCTTGAGCAGGGACAACAGGCATGGAACAGGTCAAAGGCTGGCTGCAAACAGGGTCTTTGGAATCACTTGGTTCAGTTCCTAGGTCTCCCAGGTCCTAGCTATGTGTCCTTGAACAAATAGTTATGTTCCTGAATCTCTCCCTGCCCCATATTTTATCAAGAAAATGGAGATTAACACTTGTTCTTACTTACATGTGGAAATTTAAGTGAGGGTTTGACATGCAATCAGTGCTATGTAAGTAATGGTTATTGCTATAAACGTAGACTACATGACCATGCTATCTATTTTTATAGCTACTACTTTGCATTTTATCAAAAGGCCTATATATAATTCTTAGCTCTCTGGAGTTGATGGGCAAGGTCCTTTGATCCTTTGCAGAAACTCGAAGGCTAAGACACCTACCGGAACAACAGGTTTCAAACTCTGGCCATTTTGGCTGGCAGCACTTGGCTGGGCATCAGCATGTGGCCCCGGAGCTGGTTCACTGCTTCTCCTCACCAGCAGTGGCGTGCCTGCAAGACAAAATCAGAGGTGAGAGGTCGAATGAACCCCAGGGAGAAGAGACTAGAGGGCACAATGTATTTTAATTAAAAGGGCTTATAACACGCTTTAGGGTTTCACCGTTCTGCTTCAAAGGATGCTTGTAAATGAGCAGCTAATGCTCTTCAGGCGTTTCTAGGTAAGACAGCATGCATGGACTCAGACTTTCAACCCTCATCTTTCCTTCCTGCAGCTTAAAACCAGCCACTGCATTGAAGAGATGTGTTAGGCAAGACTAGAGAATGGTCTAAGAAGGGTCTAATTGTTGTCCTCAGACGCACATGTGGTTTTAAAAAATAATTATGCACAAGACTAATGAAGAAGCTCAAACATGCAATGCGATCTGATATTCAGTAGCCCTAGAAGCATAGTTATTCCTGCCATTTGATGCTTCCCAAACCTTTTGAACAATGATACCAACTGAATGAAATTATGCTCTGAGCTTACAGCATTAATGTCTATTTAAGTATATAGGGGATTGGCTCCATTCTGCTCTTTTCCCTCTAAAGTAGACAAACCGATAAAGAAAATATGTTAGTTCTTCTAAAAATATATTCTGATTTCCTTTTAATTTAATAAAAGCTCCCACTATTAAATATTTGAGTCAGTTATTAAATTCTGAAAGAAAGATTAGAGAGTTCAGATGCAATTCAACCTCAATAGGGCTAGCAACCTAACCACACTCACTGCAATTAGGCCTAAAATAATTTGCTCCCTACAAAATTGGCTTTTATAGAGAAAAATGTAAAGAAAAAAATCTGCCTGTGGTTTAAAAGTCACTCTCACAGAAAAATTAACTTTTATTTGCATACTTTGGGGAAATGAGTGAAAACAGTAGAATATAATTTTTCATTTATCAACATACTGAAAATAATTCCTCAAACTTCAATAGCTGCTTCAGCTTAAAGGAAGATTTCACCATTTTCCGTTACTTACCACACAGACTTCATATTGCGACAACATTCTTTTTCTCTGTGCAAAACCTGAAATCACTAGTTTTTACCCCTTTCTACACAAAAGCTGTTTCTTGAAAACAGGACTTTTCACAGTGTTAATAATAACGCTCTTTAAGACACAGAGACACGAAGACAAAATGTACTCAAGAGCCCACGCACTCGCAGGCTTCCTCTTCTATTAACAGACTCATCGCCACGTTACTCTCTCCTTCCTCCATCTCGGCAATGTTAAAATAACTGACTGTACAGTCAGCAGTCCTTTCTTCAAAGAAACATGAAGGATAAACCAGACTAGAAGGAAAAAGTTCCTTAAAATCAGTCTCATATCAAGTTTTTCACTTCTCCAGTTGACCTAGAGACTAAATGTCTTTCAAGTCAAGCCCCTCAGCTGTCAGCAGCATGAAGAGAAAAGTTGGTCTAGATGCGATTTTCTCAGACATAGCTCATGGTATGTGAATTCCCAAAGAAATCGGAAGAACAGGAAGGCTGACACCTTGAAACTCTAAATTATTTCCAAGTACTTAATGACACTATAACAATCTCAAATTGGGAGAAATAAACAGAAAAAACAAGGAATACCATCTTGATTCACTATGCTGTTTTCTCACTGTCAAAAGCAAGGTGATGATGTAACAGAGCAAAGAAAATAATGACCAACCATTTCAGTTATTACAACTTTTCAGCTGAGTCATACTCACACACACATACTGACATAGAAACACACATATATACAGAAATACAAACATACGCATATACACATACAGACATATACAGACATACAAACACATATACACATATAGATACACAAACATATACACATATATTTATACAGACATACACACATATATGTATACATATATACACATTAAGTGCATATGCACATATGCATAAACACATATACATATATACAGATATATACACATACACACATAACACATAAACACACATATGCTTACACATATAGAAGCACAGACATACATATATACATGGAAATATATACATATAAACACATCATGCACATATGCACAAGTACACACTACACACACACACATATATACATGCATAATACATAATGCATGGAACATGCTTTTTCTTAGATAATAAATGTCGTATTTTCAAGTTTTAGAAGATGGTTTTCCTTCAACGTTGAGGATGCAAACCTCTGCCTCATCACAGTTTATCTCCTACTTTACTGGTAAAATGTTAAATTATCTATGATGCTTTTGAAGTAACAGGTATTCAGTTTTATGCATTCAAAATGCCATAACATAGTAATACATCGCTCAGAAGATGACAATTCAGTTTATTCCACTATATCAGCTACTTAGAACATAAAAAAATCATCATTGATACTCTGTTATTATGTATATCTTTCACATTTTTATGTATCAGTTAGAAAATTTAATTAATAAATACACACCAAACCTCCAAACAACCAATCAAGCTTTAAGATGGATGATCTTCCTCAAACATGGACTCAGCTCATTAGGAAAAAGTTTCCCTCTGTGTTTTTTTTTTTCTTCCACATTTGACTGTCTCCTGTTGAGTCACCTTCTAATTTTTCCTTGGCTGTCTTAATGTGTTAATAACAAGTGCAAATCATTTCATACTGGAATTAATAATGAGCATCTCAAAATATGAACTGTTATCTCAGCTTTAAACAAACCCTCCTCGTATTATTTTTCAAACTGCCAACCCCTATTAGCAGACTGCTGTCAAGGACAGTCGGAGCTGCCACTCAAAGCCATAGAGAACATCCTTGTGTTCAACAAAGGCAAGCAGGAAGGGTTAATGGTTAGGCAAACCCCTGAACACGGGAGGGATGACGTCACATTCCCCCATCAAGCTCACTAAATAAGAGGGAGGTAACACTGTCTAGTTTTCTCCTTGTGAGGAGCGGGGAGAAGCATGCATGTGCGCAGAAGGAGTTTGTAACCTAACCTGTGGACGCTGCTAACACCAACTGCCATGCATCAGCACAGGGGACTGGACAATGAGTCTCAGAGTCACATCAATGATTCCAGGACCATGAGAGTGGACTGCTCTGTGACAGTCTCTCCATGGAAACCCAGTGGTAAAAACATGAAAGAGCTTACAGGAAAGGAGGCGATGCTAAGGCATGCACATTTTATGACTTTGACCGTTGTGTATTCTTCAGGCAGAGAGATTACCCTCCTCTTCCCATATGCCCACAAAAGGAAAAGCTTTCCCTTGGCACTTGTTGTGAATAATGTTAGCTTATCCAAAACATCAACTTCAGAAAATCAAACTCATTTGTAGCGAATATTATATGAATGAAAACTAGTAAAAATCTAATTCTATGGTAATTAATACATAACCTTAAAATTAGAATTAAAAATACATATTAAATGGAGTAGGAAGCTCAGAAATGGGGAATGTTTGCTAACCATTATGTGGCATAGGAGGTCCTTCTGTTTGTGTGTTGCTTGCATTGGTATAATAAAGAAGTTCTGCCTGGCCTGATAGGGCAGAACTTAGGCAGAGAAGACAGAACTGAATTCTGGGAGGAAGAAAGCAGAGTGAAAGAGCTACCATGGAACTGCCAGGTCAGACATGCTGAATCTTTCCTGGTAAACCATGACCTCGTGGTGACAGACAGATTATTAGAAATGGGTTAAATCAATATGTGAGCGTTAGCCAATAAGAGGCTAGAGATAATGGGCCAGGCAGTGATTTAAATGAATACAGTTTCTGTGTGATTATTTCGGGTGTAATATAGCCGGGTGGCCTGGATGAAAAGCAGGCCCTCCCTCCATCAACAATTATGTTCTATCTGATTGAGGAGGCTCTTAGATTTTAGAGCAAAAATGCTCAGTTCAGGTCACAGACAACATTCCCTGGATCTAGAGTTTAAAATCCAGAGGAGGCAAAAGTGAAATGAAATAAAGAATATTGCATGACATTTTTTTTCTCTACAGTTAAATATTTGGAGCTCAGCTATGCAGCAGGACCTGGGAGCAACGACAGTGAGCTGAACAAACACAGTAATTTGCTTACTTACATAGAAAACATGGGAGAGGCAAGGAACATGGCAGCAGGTTTCAGTATACATAGAGGAAGGTAACCATAACAGGTGGGCAGCCCATAGATAACAGGGGAATCCATACCAATGCACACACATAGGATACACTATGTAAGTCCCATTTTGTTTAGCTAGATACCCTGGGGCCATAGAAGATGGCTCTGCTACATGGAGAGAGAGAAGCCCTGATGTGGGACATGGCTGTTGGTGGTTATATTCCTACGGAAGAGGATCTTGTCATAATTCCCACTGGACTAGCACCAATGACTTAGATTTCACTCTAATACAAACTTACACACTCATAAAGGGCTTCTGTCTTCAAAATCTAAGACCGTTGAACCAATTAGCACTGGTTGTGTTTGGATGGAGCTCGCTTACATGATAAGTGACTTCATTAAATATTGAATTTGATGAACATTGAAAGACATGCCATATTTGTGGGAGAAAAGAATGGAATTAGTTTTCAGGTGTCTATGAATGATGGTGTATTTCCTAGTTATCAAACAATTACCAGTTTAATGTCAGTGAAAGTAGTGAGCAAAGGGGGTGTAGTTAAACATCCAACATCCCCATTAAATATCCCTAAGGCATTTTGAAAAAATTAACATAGGCAACAGTTAATTAAAAGCTCAAATTGTTTCAGTAATGGGTCATGCAGGAAATAAAGGCCAACATGAATGGAATGTGGGAGGTATTTTCTATATAATACAATTTTCTGATTTTGATACATGCATGAGCATGCATCCACACACACAAAGAGAGTGAGAGCAATGGACACACAAAGAGATAAGAGAGAGTTAGTTTTCTACACCTGAAGATTGTGCTTGGATGGAGTTGCTTAAGTGACAAGACATGTCATTTAATACGGAACTTGGAGGGTCTTGAAGGACAGGACATTACAGAAAAAGAAACCAAGAATCTGAGAAATCATAACAGGGGAAGCTGTTGACAGCAGAGAAAACAAACAATAGTTTTAAACACGAGCCACGCATCAAGTCACCAGGACACATGTTCTAAATTGTATGGACAGCAGCAGCAGCAATTTATTTATTTAAAGATGGTTAATGATCCTCCCGAGCAAAGCCAGAAGGCCAGCTTGTCAGGATTAGTGTTGTTTCATACCAAGACAGAGAGGGTGAGTGTGAAGACGTGACAATCTGTAAGAACAAGAGGGGCTCCGGCTTAGGAGGTGGCAGAGCAAGGCTGAGATGCTGAATAGAGCAGAAACAGAGGGACACTGGGGAGAAGATGGGAGATGCTGGCCACTGATTACAACTATATTCTAACAAGGGCAAGTAAGCAGTGATCCCTGAGTGTCTTGCACAAAGAGGAACAATGGGCATTTAGTACTAATGATTTGCTTTTAGTCTGAAATGATTCTGTTTGCTTCAGAAAACAGAGACTAGGATTTTCAACCAAGAAAATCCACAAAGATGCAAAGGAAGTTGTCATTGGCGATCGTGTCAGAGCTCAGAAAGAAAGGACAGAGACAAACGTGGACATGAGGAAAGGCAACGGAGAGGGAAGTACCTGTGCTGGTCCATACCACATGCTAAGAAACAAAGGACTAAGACCCCTGTTGTGAAACCCATGAATTGTTAGTGTAACATCGGAAGAGAGTTTGGAGGAGAATGTGTGGCTGGCAGGAGGAGAAAGGAGGCAGGTTGCCATGACAGCCCATGAGTACACAAAAAGCACTAAGTGCTGCCCTGTGAGAGGCTTCAGCTCCCTCTGTTCTGAAAAATTGGTTCCTGCAGTGCCATGGAAATCATGGAAAGAAACACTTGGACAATTTACAGAAAGAGAAAATTATCTTCCTAACTTTGCTGACAGAAAATGACAAGATAAATAGGAAAAATCCTAACTAGAAACTTTTAAGTTGGTACAGCTCTCATATCAGCCACGATTGGAACCAAAAAGGGTAGAATATTCCATAACTTTAAAATAAAGACATAGGAAATATTCCTGGGAGTCAGGAGTGTTCGCCTGCCAACACGGGGTACATTCTTGGTGTCTGTACATTGCATTTCTTCAGCTGACTCTGCAAGAACTCAGCCTAGAATGCTACTTTGATATCATCTTGAGGTCTCAAATGTCCTGAGTGTGTCTACTATTAAAATATGAGTTTGTCTTCCAGAAGTTTGGTTCAAAAGTCCAAAGCTCAGGAAACCTGCCTGCTATTGGTGGCTCTAGCATTGTGTAACCCACGGAGTCTGCTCCCTTTCTATGTCCACCTCAGCAGCAGAATGAACAGGCTGCCATGCTGAGCAGCTACCTCAAGTCCTATTCCAATCTACGCAGCGACAATGTTGGTTTATACAGCTAATAGAGAAAATAAGTACAAAGAAGTTATTTCTTAGTTGACTTTTAAGATATTTTTCTTCACTTCCTACTTGGTGACTGTGGGTTCTCTCTGTACACAAGAGGATAGAAATGAGGAAATGTGACATTTGACATTTTCAAAATATTAAAAATTATTTTAACCTCAAGTAGGTAGAAAGAAAGCATTTGGAAAATGCAGATAAAAGGAAAGATGGTGGGAAAAATACGGAAAAGGCAGCCGTTTGCCCACAGCTTCCTGGGCATCCCTCTTTGGGAATGATCTATTCGGCAGGTGGTTTACATGCCTTCCAGTCGTCCTATTGATCTTGTCAATACTTAGATAAAGCAAGCCTAGTGAAAAGTAGCACATCGTTTGTTTTTGGAAACAACTAAGCACCTCTGTGTGTGGACTTTTATAAGCCTCACAAAGGGCTTGTTCAACTGCTGTCTAACAAACTACACAGTACTGATACCTAGAGACCCATAAAAAATTGGTAATGATATCAATAGCTGCACAATTTATGGCCAAACACGGATCAGAGATCACTTTCTCCACAGGAGTGACCGACCCACCCTGGAGCCTGGCTGGTGATGGATGCAGCAGCTGTGACATGCGTGTAGACATGGAGATGGAAAAGCCACACAAGAGAAACTTCAGTCTTAAATATCACTCCATTAGGAAGGAGGCTCCCAGTATCACTCTAAAAGGGTGACAGAAGAGGAACATGGCTAACATGTATGCCATTTGTCTTTCATTTCAGACTACAGAGGCTATGCTTGCTTGATACGTGATGGAACAAACACAAGTGACTCGCAGAAATCCTTCTGACCTCACATGGGTAAGAAGGGAGTCACATGATAAAGAATTGGGAGTTACTTCAACTGGAATGCTGCTGCTATCAGAGCAAGGAAGGGTTTTAAGACTACTATTGGGACTTACATTTTTTCTCAGAACATGCTAGTGCCTTCACCTTCATGTATATTGCTAAAATTCCTGAGTGCTTGGGCCGTTTCATATAAAGAAATTTCCGCATTTCATCTGCTTGACATATACAAATTTATAACTAAAGTATTTGATGGTATTCATTTATTCTTTCTATGTAAGGACAGTTAATTCCAGGATATATCGTACGTTAGGTCCCAAGTGTCAACCAGAGGATTTTTTTTAAAGCAAACAAAGTTCCTGATGTTTGAAAGGTAACACTCTTAAAAAGACATGAATCATAATCATGAAGACACATAAATTAACAAGTTCAAATAAAGTCTAATAAACCTCTGAGGTTGGCAGGGAAGGCTCAACTTGTATAGTTGACCTTCAGTTCTTGTTCTGATTTTCAAGGACTTCAGGGGTTTACCCAACCTTCCTCCCTAATTATATGCTTACATGCTAAGTTCTTTGCCATAACCTATGTGCTGAACATGACCACCCTTGACTGTCTAAAAGTGCCCATGTCCTCTGCCCCTAAGTGGTCACTAGCTAATGTTACCATCTGCTGTCACCCTGTCACCATTTCCAGATCTCTTTCCAACAGCAAGGAACCATCACGATTTCTGCAATGTTCAGAGGTCAGAACTTCAGGGCCTCACATGCATGGGTTTCTTACAAGGTGGAGGAGGAACTTAACAGGATCGTGTGATTGTATGATTTATTCGTGTGAGATGTTAATTTTCAATGTCTCTCTACACCTTTCCTTCTGCTGATTGACATGGGGGTAGCCAAGTATTCCTGGTATCCAGTTAAGGTAGCTGAGCTGATGATATATATGTAGTTTTTGTGGAAACTTTTATAATATAAACACTAGTTAATAGTGTTCATCACAAGAGTAAAATAAGAAAGGTTCTGTCATGTGATGTAGCTGTTCCCCTACTTTGTGACCCACACAAGGCGAGCAACAGTCTCCGGAAGCAGCTGTATTTGTATCTAGCACTAGAAGTGTGTGGGTGCAGATGCAAAGACCAGCAAGACTTGAAAGAAACAAAGGCAGACAAGTCGATAGGAGATTTATTCAGTCATTAAATGTATACAGTCACGAGTGATAACTCAGTTCTCATTGGCATCTTGACACGTGGGAAGCTCTCTGACTGGGAGTACTTAGGAACGCAGCATGGAGTTAAAACTCCCTCACTGCTAGGATAGAAGCCTGTAGCGGTTTCATGAATTACAGGTGTGCATGTCTGAAGGCCCATGGTTAGCTATCCCTCAGAGCATTATTTAAACAAACACAATTTGATTATCAAGTTAGAATGAGGATTGAATTATGAATTTATTCCATTAAAATGATTCCTACATAGGAAAAGTTATTAAATATCACAGAGACATAATTCAGAAAAGTCCAGGAGTCAACTACTAACAAAATATAGCAATTAAAATAGTTTTGTATTTTATGGAATCTTTAACATACTAACTTTATATTCAATTTGTAATTGTTAATTTTATCATTCTTAAAATAATCAATTTATACATATAATTTTGTATTTAAAATTTTGATCTTTTTTAAAATATTAATCTTCCCCAAGTTTTTTATAATTAGATCCTAACAAAATGTATATCTGTCTCCATCTTTGTAGACTTAACTATATCTTACTCTGTTTTATGTGAATACTTAGATTTTTTTTACCTTGTGTTTCCTGCATTCAGCTATTAAATTTGTAAAATGAATGTCTAAAATATTCCAGATAGTTTTTAGGCCTTCTGGAAATTACCAGAATGTAATGCACAAAATATTATCATTGAAGATGCTGAAGGGTAATGACAAGGAGTTAACTAAATAGAGGCTGGAGAGGTGGCTCCCTGGGTAAAGTGCTGACCCAGCATGGGAACTGTAATTCGAATCCCCAGACACCCACATAAATTCTCAGTAGGTGTGGGAGCCCATTGCAATTGCAGCCCCACAGGCCTGAGGCAGGATTCCCAGAGCAAGCTGGAGAACAAGACTAGCTAGCTATCCCAGTGTGACAGGGGCTCTGGGTTTAGAGACCTTGCCTCAGTGAATAAGGTGTAAGAGATTCCCACTTCTATGCACACTTACCTACACAGATGTGTTCAGTGCTGGTTTGAGAAAGAATGGCCACCATAAGCTCATGTATATGATTCTTGGTCCCCAGTTGGTGTAAATGTTTTGGAAGGGACAGGAGTCACAGTCTTGTTGGAAGAGGTGTATCATGGAAGGTGGGCTTTGAGGTTTGCAAAGCCCTGCCGTTCCCGGTTAGCTTTCTCTCTCTGCCTTGCAGTTGTCCCAACATGTAAGCTCATAGTTACTGTTCCAGTGCCATGCCTGCCTGCCTGAAGACATGCCCTCCACCATGATGGCGATGGACTCTCCTTCTGCTACTGTAAATCCAATTAACTATTTCTTCTATAAGTGCCCTGGTCATGGTGTTTCTTCACAGCAATAGAAGCATAACTAAGACATGTGTTAGTTATGATATTGTTAACATACACACACATCACACACGAGAAAAAAACAGAAAATTTTAAAAATGAATTAAGGCAAACATTTAAAGGCAATTATAAAATGAGTTTATGCAAAGACTGCAAAGTAAAAGAGGCAAGCGAACGAGAGAGAGGAAGCAATAGTTCACTGCCAATTCCTTGCTAGCAGGAAGCTCACAAAATCCTACAGGAACCCGGGAAAATGGACACTCACAAGGTATATGCCAAATAGAACTAAACAGAGGTACAGGCCCGAAAATCAAGCTTTCAACCCATAAATATCTAGACTCTAAAAGGTCTCTGAATAGGGATTTACTTCTTTTTTTTTAAGACCAAAAAAGCATCTGAGCCCCCAAAACACTAAAAAACAATTTGCTACCGTCAGATTTGTTTCTCTTCACCCAACACTTTTTTCTTCAGCATCAACATTGATTTTAAAACAAACCCCATTCACACCAATGCTGCATATGTTATCACCCTTGAGACTTAATGGGAAATGAACAGGAAAGCGACATCAACACCGGTGTCAAACAACGCAAGTGGAGACTCAGAGTTCCTGACTAAGATCCTGTCCATTACTGTACTTTATGACTGAATTCACTGCCCAGCCACCTGACTGTTCAGGTTTACAGTTTACAGTCTCAGATGCTGGATAGTTATGAGGTAAATTTATATTCATAAGATTGATGGTAACCCATTGAGAGACTAGAGAGATGATATTTGAGCTTAGTTGAAAAGATTCTTTGGGACAACTGCATTCTAAACAGTATTTGAAATACAGAAAGTGTATAAATGATACAAAGGTTGTTTAAGTCACGTTTTCTGCTGCTGTGATAATACTGTAAGAAAAAGAAATGGGAGAACAGGCTTTATCTGAGCTTACAACTCACAGTTCATATTCAATCATTTAGAAAAGGAAGGGAAGGAACTCGAGGCAGGAATCTGGAAGCAGGAACTGAAGCAGAGGCCATGGAGGGAGTGCCGCCTACTCGATGGCTCCCCATGGCTTGCACAGCCGGCTTTCTTAGATACTCATGACCACCTACATGTCCAATGTGGGACCACTTCCAGTGGGCTAGACCCTCCAGTGGGCTGGGCCCTCCCATATAGATTGGTAAACAAAAGATTCTCCACAGGATTGTCTACAGGCCAATGTGATGGGAATATTTTCACACTTAGGAGAATTTAGAGATCTTCTTTCCAGACTTAGGTTGTGTCAAACTAACTAAACACAGGCAGCGCAATGGTATGAAGTGCATTATAGGAGGCAGAACGACACTTCATTTAGAAAGCAGCAGCGAGTATCCAGGCATGGATTCCAATTTGCTCACGCAGGAAAAGGACACAAAAGAAATGACTAGGGACCAAATAACTAATTACTAAGTCTAAGTAGTAGAAGAACACTATCAGAAAAATATATAAATGTAAAAGTTTTAATTTCTCTAACTGAAACAAGAGTGATGTTCTAACAGGAGACGCAATGTAGCATGATTTTAAGTAGAGATTAAGATAATTT